>NC_068986.1:504500-513232 GCF_001194135.2 Octopus bimaculoides
CTCCGTATGGTGTGTCCATGTGTGCATATATGTATACATACAAATATGTATGTATGTGTGTATGTATGTGTGTATTATGTGCATACGTATGTATGTGTGTATTATGTGCATACGTATGTGTGTATGTATATATGCATGCATGCATGCATGCATGTCTCTATTTATATTTGTATTGAAATATGTATCGAAAGGGCTCTAAGACCTGATCAAGTTAATAAAAATAACATATACACTACTCAACTCTACACCACTTATATATATATATAAGCAAAACCACCAAGTTGGCTTGGCTAGCCACGTATGGGGTTTGAGGTCTAACGTTACACCACATACAATCAAGTGGAAAATAATTGACTAGTCCACACCATATGTTAACGGATCAAAAAATATAAGTTATGCGTAGCTGAAAGATCACAAATTTTTTTCAAATCTAAGAACTCCACCGCACTGCTGAATTCCAAGGAACAAATTCTATCAAGGGAATGATAGGATTTTGAAAGGTTAACATTTTCCACCTAATTTTAAAATTAATATTATCTTTTAATCTCCAAATGAATTTGCTAAAGCTTGTATTTTTGCGTTTGAGTTGATTTCCAAAAGAATTTTCATGATACGAAATTCCAGTTTTCACAAAACATTCTGTCGATCCAGTATGGAAGTAATTTTTCCCTTCTGCTTCCACAGTGGTATACTGGTATACTAGATTCATACGTTTGCAATAATCATTACATTTGCATTTTTCTTTAATCTTACAATCAGAAAATTTATCAAGATTATCTTTGAAATTAACTAAAATGTGAGTCATTGCGGCTTATTTCCCTTTGATAGTTTAAACTAAAATTATCAAATTTACTCGTGACGGATATACTATGTGTGCTATTTCTTGGAGAAATAATAATTGTACGATTCTCGTAAAAATTATCTAATTTTGCATTATTAATAGAAGATATATAAGTAAATAAATTTCAAGTTACTGAAAAACCAGATCTTAAAAATATATTCTTAATAATTTCACTATACTGTTTACAAGCAAAGTCTACCTGTACCTTTGATTAAATTTGTTTTTATTTGTTCATCGCTTTCGAAAATCGAAGATCCTTATTTTTTCATCGTTAAAATATTCCTTGCTATTAATGATACAACCGTACGAATTCATAAAACAGATTAAGAATTAACTTGTAGATTAAGATATATCAAATGGGTTGAGTTTTAAATTCAATGTTCAGTAGTTTAATTAGAATCTTATATCGACAAAAACGCTGAATATTAAGGAGCGATTAATAAATTGCTTAATCTTGTAGTTGCTGGTTTAAATCCGTTAGGCTAATATAATTAATATGAAACTAAGAGCATTTGTCACTTAAATATACAGCGTTTTGATATGATAAAGCTCGACATTTCTGATAGCGGTAACATCAATTTTCATTCTTATAAATTCCACTGACTTATATTTATTTATCGATCATTGATCAATGAATGAAAAATTAAGAGGCCTTCGTCTGATTGAGATTTACGATATGAACTACTTCTTACGGAATTTACCAAATAATTTCTCTATATAGTAATGGAACCGGATGCTTCGATCCTGAGCTATCGGAAAAGCCTTAGTGGACCAAATTTTGCTACAGGGCAAAATAACTATGGATATAAGTGTGTATACGTATGTATGTATGTATGTATGTATGTATGTATGTATGCATGCATGCATGCATGTATGTTTTTATATATATATATATATATATTAAAATAAATAATAGCGACCGCAGGGTACTGTGCTGGGTCCACTTCTTTTTATTGTCTATATCAATGATGGCAGATTTCATTGAACATAGCACCATTAAAATATTTGCAGATGATTCTCAACTCCAAAAAGTTATTAAGGGAACATATGATCGAATAATGCTTCAACTGGACCCACGCGCAGTAATCCAGTGGATACAAAAAAAACAATATGCGGTTGAACGAGGAAAAATTTGAGCTCATCCGCTTTGGAAAAGAGGGCACACTCAAACAACCATATACACTACCGTTGCGATACCTACTTGAACCTCTCGTATGGATTCATGGTGCACACAACACTTACCTTATATTTATCTCCCATTTAATGCAGGTGTTCTCGTAAAATAGTCAACATTAAGTGTGAGACATATATACTTAAATGCTTTTGTAAATGTTATTTGATACAGTGATAACAATTAAAGAACGAATTTTTTTGAAGTTATGAACTATTAAAAAAAAATATTAAATAGAATGTCACTAACATTTGTGAAAGAAATTTGTGTATTTTATGCCTAGTGTGTATTTTGTGTGTAAGTGCCATTGTTGTTCAATTTCTCAAACGCATGTGTTCCGGGATAATTCGTGTAGAGGAAGTTGTCTTTAGAAATGGTGTTGACCATTTCTGTTTAAATTTCTGATTTAGAAATCTTATTAAATATTCTTCTTTTGCCTTTCGTAGTCGATAATTTTTTTCTTTTTTTTTTTTTTTTTTTTTTTTTTTTGCAAGAAAGGAAATTTTAGAATTTTCCATTTGCGCAAATGTCTAGATGTGTATTAGATGGAACATTTTTAAGAGATGAATCATTAATTTGCTGTTTATGCAAATTTATATGGCTAGTTAGTTTTCTTCCTGTTTCCCCAATGTAATTCTCGTTGCATTGTGGGTATGTGATGCAATAGATGAACTTTTTTTTGCTTTGTAATTCATGTTTACATTGCCTTCCAATTCCTTCCCATTCCTGAACCTTTTGGTTGTTCTCTCTTCAATTACTTCACAGGTCCCACAACGCGGGTCTCAACAGTTTATTACCTGCATTATTTCCTTCTCCGATGTGAATCTCGCTTTTCTTAGAAGTCTCTTGAAATTCGGTCGTTGTTTTCGGTTGTTGATGATCTGTGATTTTTAATTATCTGTCGGGGATTTGATGATTACTGTAGAATTGGAAGGTGACATTTGGCCGAATGTAGGTTGTTGTGTTTCCTAGGATTATATTTATATTTGTACTGTTGTTTTCACCGTCAATGTGAGTATTTCTCCGTAAGGCAGAGTTCGGAGTTTTTATTTACTTTGGCTATGGCATGATTTATTTGGGGTTTTTTTAGGGGAGTATTTCTGTTTTGGAAGGAATATATTTAGTTCAAACAGTTGTTTCTCTCTTCTATTTGTGTCTGTAACTATTGGTTACATACATCTTGTCATATTGAATAGTATGTTTCCTTTTGAATGGGAAGGGTAGCAAGACCTAGAACCTAAAATATTGCTGTGTGTCTGAGTCCTTGTTGTAAAGATCAGTTGTAGCTGTCTTATTTTCTTATCCAAAAAACGGAGTTTCCTTTCATTCGTTTACATAGTGAACTGGATTGATTCATGGGATATGTTTATTAATTTAAGGAATTTTGCATGGTTCTCCTTACTTTTGTTCCAAAAGCTTACATCGTTTGCTCCTATTTCCAGCTGTTCAACAAGCTTCCATTTACTTTAATCCAGGGCCGGGGATATAGGAGATGCAGTCCTTAAACCCACTGGACGCCAGGGCCTCGTTGTAATAAGAGGCTGCGGCGTCGAATATCTCTTCACTTGAGGACAGGCTGGAGATTCTCTCACTGACATCTTTCACGAGGCTCCTGAACACATTAGGTGGATGAGAGGAGGCTGTGGTGATGTAGGACCAGCTTCTCGTCTGGTTTGTGGTAGAATCTGTAAGAACAGAAGCTCAAATCTAACGTAACGTCTAAAGAGTTTACAATCGTGAGGTTGGTCTCCATTGTTATGCATGACCAACAATAACATTTAACTTCCTATTATATATGGAAGTTGATAAAGCAAATGTATTTGTTCCGGCACTTTTCGCTCCTAGTTCAAATTTCATCGGGGTTATTTTTGCCTTTTATGCCTTCAGGGACGGTAAATTAATGTACCGTCAAATACTGGAGTTGAAGATATAGATCCGCCCCCTCAAAACTGTTGACTTTTAATCATATCAGAAACTATTAGCATTGTTGATGTTGTTGCTGTTGTTGCTGCTGCTGTTTTTGTTGTTATTGTTGAATTGCTCATGTAAAAATATCTCACATAAGCAAGTGACCACAGATATGAGGGAGGGGAAGAAGTGTAAGCGTTGAAATTACTTCCAATACTTGAATGGTCCATTGTTTTAGTGCTGCCATCAGAATGAAAGATAAAGCCGACGACTGTCTGATTTGAACTCAGAACGTAACGACACATCATGAAAAAAAAATATTTCTAAAAAAATGTAACTTAAGCTGCAAAATGAGAAATTAATTTTCCATCGTTTTCCTTTTGAAACTCACTGATTCCTTTGTCTATCAGAGACAGGTGGGTCAACTTGTGTTTCAGCGTCACTCTGTTATATCGATTGTGTCGCCATTTCTTATAACGATGTATTTTATTTTGTTTTGTTTTTATGAACTGAATTCTAAACAAGAAAATATATGAGAAAACTACACGACACCCGAAATTGTATGGCTTATAAATTATATATCCTCTCTTAACTCTGAATTTCAACTTTTCTACTTATCATTTCGTCCATGTTTTGAAGATTAACTGCTATTTGATACTCCAAATTTCAGTTACTTATGACTTCTTGCCAGCATCATGATAAATCTAAGTGAATCTCTGAGATTTATGTAGCAGAAAGAAAACTGACGTTAAATTGATTTGGCAGAAATTAAAAACTGAACTAATAGCTACAATACTGTCATTTATCAGCAGAATGTTACGTGACAGAATTTCAAAGTCCGTTTTAAAAATTTGAAATTGACGGGCAAACTGATTAATTTCTGTTGGACGAAGGCCGCTCATATCATCTCCATAATTGGACAGGTATAAGAATATGTAAAAAATAAATTAATATTTTACAATTTAAATAAAATTTCAAGAAATTACTTTCTAGCTATTATGTTTGATTTTCATTAACTGTAATCTGAAAGCGATATCTGTTTGCCCACTTAGAGAAAGTGGTGTTGACTGATTCTACAGCGATTTTAAATTAACTCTTTAAGTTGATTCATATATGGAGAAAATTGGAATTATCGATTAATCACCATTCAGATAATTCTAATGACATAATTCTAAGATTTCATTAATTCGAATAAAACGGATGGATTTTGCTTATTTTATTTCTTAATTTCAAATCTTTACAAATGTGCTACTTTTTTTTTACCTTTAATATTTGTTATATTTCTTTCTAAATTTATTTCATTTTCATTTATTTCACTTATTTCATTCTCGTTACTGTTCACCAGAAGATAACATATCCAGTAACAATAATTTTTTCCATTCAATTTTTTTATCACCAAATCTTTGTCTAATGGAAGAAAGATTAGATTATCAGTAACCAAATTCCTCGTCCATAATGCAATAATATAGTTTAGAGGCAAACGATTTGCACCGTATTCCAATCACTTTATGATATTTCGAATTCTTCATTTCTCAGCAAGCAACACAACATATGGCCTAAAATGTTTGCTCATGATGATTGGAGATGAATAAAATTCCAGGCTTAAGTAAATTTCGTTCATTTTACAAGCGCATATAAAAGAAATATAGGTTTCCCCTTATTTTTTTCTTTAGTATTTTCCGTAATTTCTTTTTGAAATAACTCAGTGTTTACCAACCATTTCAAACTTTATAAATATCAATTTTTATCAAAATACTTTGTCTTTGAAAGCTGCTACTTTTAATCCAACCGTCTCATTCTGTTATGAAAGCTATACAATAAATATATGGTTTACATTGGCAGAATAATGCAGATACAATAAGTCATACTTTCGTGTGTGTGTGTGTGTGTGTGTGTGTGTGTGTGTGTGTGTGTGTGTGTGTGTGTGTGTGTGTGTGTGTGTGTGTGTGTGTGTGTGTGTGTGTGTGTGTGTGTGTGTGAGAGAGAGCGCGCGTGTGGGTGCATTCACATATTTATACATATACGTAAATACAAGTATAGGTTACTGTATATGCTTCACAAAGTGAAGCTGCTTGGCACAGATTGACCTTGAACTCTACTGTGCACGCGCACTAAGTTTTTACGTTCTAACTCTCTTCCGCTGTTTACAGCAGTGCTTGGAAGGAAGGTGTGTTGCGTGTGATCGTCGCATTGACCATGACAGAGAAAGTTGAGCAGAGAATCTGCATCAAATTTTGCCAAAAGCTTAGCGATACCTGCTCAGAGGCCGACACAAACTTTTCAAACAGTGTTCATTGTTCTCAACACTATCAAGATCTTGTGCAACCGACACCCCAATGTCCTTTTGGTAAGCTGAAAGTGGTTTGGGCACAAACTTTGCAGACATTGGTCCCATCCCCAAATCTTCAATGACAATGGAGTGAACCGAAGCGTGACGTCTGATAACTCACGGACAGGGATTCGACGATTTCCTCTCACTGCTGCACGCACATCTGCGATGCTTTGCTCAGTTCTGCTGGTTGCAGGTCTCTCAGAACATTCGTCAATACCGACATTTTTTCGGGCATCTTGTAAACGTCTGAACCACTCATACACTTAAATGAGGTTCATACACTCTCACCATACACTTTCTGCAACTTTGCATAGGCCTCTTTGCATAGGCCTCTCTGTCATGGTCAATGCGACGGTCACACGCTACACACCTTCCTTCCAAGCACTGCTGTAAACAGTGGAAGTGAGTTAGAGCATTAAAACTTAGTGCGCATGCACAGTAGAGTCTAATGTCAATTACCTGTGCAAGCAGCTTCACTCTGCATGCTTTAGCTTCGTTACTATTGCAACAGTGTGTGTGTGTGAGTGTCAGCATGCATTACATATATAAATATATATTATATATATGTATATATATACCGGAGTAAGCACATAAATGTGCAACAAGGTGGAAAAAAGAGTAATCAAATACCCGATGTTGTAGAGTAATATACTTTATTTAAAAGCAGCAGAAATATAACAAAAAACTGTTACTGAGTTTCACGTTCCCGTTCATCGGAAACTCCGATGAACGGGAACGTGAAACTCAGAGTAACAGTTTTTTGTTATATTTCTGCTGCTTTTAAATAAAGCGTGTATATATATATATATATATATATATATATATGTTAGTCTCAGCTTTAGCCGAACGATCCGCACAAATGATTTCTTTATAATGATCAATTATTCGTGCCACACACTAGCTCACTCACTCCATCAGCGCACAACCCGGTCTAGGAACTGAAATCACGATCTCGCGATCATGTGTGCAACACCATAACTACTAAGTCATGCGCCCTCGTGTGTGTGTGTGTGTGTGTGTGTGTGTGTGTGTGTGTGTGTGTGTGTGTGTGCGTGCGTGCGTGCGTGCAGGCATGTTGGTAGATATGTAGATATATAGGGAAGTATATTATCGAATGTATCTCTGATAAAAGGATGCATGTTTACTCGGGCTGCAACTGAGACGTGTGAACTCCATTATAAATAAACCATTTCTTTCGAAAGAGTTAATGAATGTGTGTTTCTGTCAATAATAAAGAAAGCTGACATATTTGACAAGGTCAAATACACTGAAATATAACTATGAATTGACAAACGACATGGACGGTTTAAGCGACTAATCAAACGTGGTTTGAGTTTTGATTAATACAAGATGTAGCGTCGCAGATATGGTCAGACATGGGGTTATCGTTGCAGATGTGGTCATGTGATTAAAAAGTTCGCTTCCTTTTTAACATCTAGTCTAACATCTTGGCTAGGCTTCTCTTTACAATGGCTTAAAGACTACCTAAGCTTCATAGATAAACGGAAACTGCGAACGAAAACTATGGTTCTGAACGTTGAAATGGGGTTGCTCGACGGGATTTGTTACTCGAATATCAGGGATTTTATCCAGGCCGAGACGCTGCTTTTCCGCATTGAGGGGTCACAGTTTCAGTACTAGTAGTCTGTTGCAGGAAAGAATCGCAAGACAGACTCTTCAAGTCAAACCACCCGGGAGGAGAACTAAGAGTAGACCAAGAGTGAGATGGTTGGATAATATCCAGTCTTTGTCGGTCACTTTTGGAAACTCCAATGGCGGTTGCTGGTGATAGTGACCTATATAGGAAGCGCCTGACGGCTCTACCAGCATGTCTCACCCAGGAATAGTGAGCGGTGAAAATGGATGAAGGGATGCATGCATGCATGGATGGATGGATGGATGGATACTAGTAACACACTACGTCACATGGAGTGTGAATCAAGATTACGGCAAGGGCATATGTGATTGTTCAGTCATTTACAATAGGATTCAATGAATAAGCAGTTCAATTTCAAATTCTAGAACAACCGACATATTCATCGTCGAAACCGATGAAGATCCATTTACTTTTACCACACCATTTATAAATAAAAATAGATAGATAGATAGATAGATAGATAGATAGACAGATATGCATTCTTAACTAAAGTGACTTCTATAAGTGATAAATGTATTTACAAGTACGGATATTGAGTTAAATCGATAAAAGTCAATAATTTAAATCTTGATTTCTCAACGGAGAATTATCTGATATGATTAGCTGTGTAAAGAATTCTTTCATAAAAATAAATGTATAGATATAAATGTATAGATATAAATTTGTTTATCTCGTGATCTTGTTTAAGGAAGTACTGGTATTCATTTTTAAATTAGCTTCTTTGAAATTTGACAGTAAGTAAATGAGTAGTCTTCGTATATGTATGTAAGTATGTATATGTTTACCTTTGTGTATATGTGTGTGTGTGTATGTATGTATATAT
>NC_068986.1:513915-519922 GCF_001194135.2 Octopus bimaculoides
TATATATATATAGACGCAGGCGTGGCTGAGCGTGAGTATGTATGTATGCCTTTTTACACCTTGAATAGAAAATAGATATTGTTTGATTAATGATGCGCTGTCAAAGCAAAATATATAAAAATACATACCTAAATATATATATATATATATATAAAGATCGATCCCAATACTTACCTTTTAAGCACAGTACTTATTCTATCGGTCTCTAAACAAACCAAAGCCTATTTTCAAACGGTGGTGAGAGACAAACTGAAACACACACATACATACACACGCACACATACAGACACTCATACATACATACATACATACATACATACATACGAAGGACGTCTTTCAGGTTCCGTCTGACAATCCACTCACTTTGATCGACGCGCGGCTATACTAGGAAACGTTTGCCAAATGTGCCGCATATATGTGTGTGTGTACATATATAAGTTTATACACGTGCATGTATGTATGTATGTGTGTATATACAGAATGTCCCTCCGAAAAATATACACATTTTAACAGCTGATAGCTCAATTTTGATTTTTCTTTAGATTTCACCGATCAGAATTTAATCCTTTCTACTATACGCACAGGGCCTGGATTTTTTGTGATAGGGAGTCAGGGAGTAAGGGGACAGTCAATCATATCGGCTTCGGTAGTCGTCCTGTGTCTCGGAAAGGATGAATGTCAATGTCCTCGCCCGGCGGCATTTGAACTCAGAATGTAAAGCCGAAAGAAATGTCACCAAGTAGTTTGTCCGGCGCGGTAATGAGTCATTACAAATAATGAAGGTACTAGACTGAATTTTGAACAAAGGAAATTTATGCTAAAAGGCTGCTAGAAGTTTGAAACCGCAGTCGAAGCAGAAAGACAGCTTAAGAGAGAGCTTGAAAGAGGTCCACCGATGGTCCACCGACCATCGCTCGAATTAAAGATAAGTTTGATGCTGATGGGACTGTTCAGAATACTTAGACCTTTTTTTAAAAGGTGGCACTTAAGAAGATAACTTTTACGATATAAAACCGGCACAAATCAACGAATTGAAAGCAGCCAGTGAACAAGAATGCGTACAAACACTAAGCAAAATATTTCTTGTTTCCGATTCCATTGCCTCGTATTATCAACAGTACCCGAACCAGAACAGCGTTCATTTAAAACGTAAGGTATGTCTGTAGACTCTATCAAATTTTAAAAACGAAATGTTTTAATAAACACTCACTTTATAATCATTCAATATGTTTAGATTTTGGTGGACGCCATGTATATGTATATATTTGTGTGTATGTATTATATATATGAGCGTGTGTGTGTGTGTGTGTGTGTGTGTCTTAAATGCATTGTATCATATAGTTTGAGTAATCAGTATTATATGTCATATATTTCATACCGTTTGCAAATTCCCTGCATTAAATATTTCTCATATGATGTGTACATTTATATTTTGTTTGTATTTATGCCATATAAAATATTTTATCGTTCATCTTTCTCATTTGAAGAATTTAAGATTTAATATTCTTCAGCACAAGTAGAGAAAATTGTAGAAGCAAAGAATAAACGATATTTTATTATCAATAAAATGACAACTAACTGTTTTATTTATTTTCGCATAAAACGTGTTGTTGGTTGCACCCATTGATTATTTATAATAAAAAAAAAACATTATATAACGTTTACTTGTTCAATTATTTTCGAAACATTTAACAAAACTTAATTAAAAATGATGACCATTAATTGATCTGCTGTCGGTAATTGTTATTCGATCCACATTCCAAACATTGATGACGTAAGCTCGGTACGAAGGCATTTCAGCAGGACCTTTCATTGTGGATTTCTTGAAAGTGCTGCATGTTTCTGAAAAATTTTTCTACAGTAAGTGAAATATGCCGGAGTTTATGCCGATCTTTATGGTATTCAATGGCTCTGTCCCTTCTATTACCATCAATTAAATTCTCCGAGTATATGTCTCTGTAAACTACAAACTCATTACAAACGCACTTCTGTAATGAAAGCTTTCAATTAACGATTTATAACTGATGGAGTTAGAAGACAATCTGACATTATCAATTATTTTGCGTTTCCTTTAAAATTAAAATCTATTATCAGTAGTTCATTCCCGCCATGTTGTATATGTGGACGATAATGGAATTTTAAATCTGAGAGGAATTACTTAAGTCAGTCAGGTGTTGAGCTAACATCGGATTAATATTGTTAGGACGTAGGAAATATCATTATACGAAAAGAAAACTTTTCCACATATGTTCGCCAACATTTAAATTCAACTACACAATCTCTGTTTTCACTCAGCACTTCCAGTCTGAAGTTTTCTAGGTTCTATTTATCTTCGCAGTTTCTTCCAATTTTTTCCCCATATTTCTATTTATTGGGGAAACTTTGCATGTCATTGGCGAAATAAATTTTTCAATAAATCATTAAATACATTAGGGTGAAATTTTGGTTCTCGTGTGTCAACATTAACAATACTAGGCGTTGCTGTAACTGCTTTCATAATTACACAAGGCCAGCAATTTTGAGGGAGAGGTAAATCGATTACATCGATCCCTTGTGCTCAACTGACACTTATTTTATTGATTTCGCAAGGATGAAAGGTAAGGTTGATCTCGGAACTTGAACTCAGAACGTAAAGACAGATGAAATGCCACTCTGAACATTTTGCTCGCTCTGCTAACGATTCTGCCAGCGAGCAGCCGTTGCCGCTGCTGTAATTCATAATTAATAGTATATCCTTCAACTATTACACTGTTGTTCTATGAACGCACGTGTGTGTGCGCGCGCGGGTGTGTACATGTCTGTGGGTGCGTGCATGAGTGTGCACGTATGTGTGTGTGTGTGGTGCGGTGTGTTATTTTCACAAGAAAAAGCTTCGCAGGGAATTCGAAGTTTCGTCTTAGACACCCGACAAATGCGGCCAAATTGTACGTTGAAGCCATTATCAACCTTTTGTAAAATATTTATAATACTATCTAAATGTATTGAATGATCAATGTTTGATTTATATATATATGTATATATATATATATATATATTTATATATATATATACATATTTATACACACACGCGCGCACACATTCATACATATATATATATCACATATGTATATATAAATTCACATGTATATATGTCATTGTTCAGTTTTATTTCAAGATTTCTTGCCAATAGAGAAAGATAATTACAGGTCTAAACCTGAACTTATAATCTGAATAGAGTAACTGCAGAATTCTCAATAGTTCAGCGTAGCTATTCTCTTTTTCACTGATCTTCAGCTTTATGTTAACGTCCGCTCGGCAGCTAATTTCTACAGTTGTACACAGTTTCTCTTCTCTATGTCAAATCATTATATCTGGTCTGTTGTGCTTTCATTTTATTGAGGTCTTCACTGGGAAATTCCGCCAGAACTCCTTTTTATTATGAGTGGCTCTGGCTTCCACCATACTGAGGATTCTTATTTCTTTGCCCTCGGGGTTATCCTTCCGACGGATTTCATTACAGAGTGTCATAGCTACAACATCATGTCTCATCGGTAGATAACACTGTGATGACATTTTCGGACAACTGCTTATGATGTGGGTGATATCTTCAGTGTGAACTCCACAAAGTCTGCATCGGTTGTCACATTTTACTGCTTTTCTTGCATCTCTATCCCTTTTCTGCAGCAGGGACCTGGTTGATATTTCCTATTCCTGGATTGCAAACGCATACCCTTCAAAGTGGGAGATAGTAATCCGGCAATTGGTCCATTATAGACTGCTTTCATGATCAATGTTACTATCATCTCGAGGCTTTCTACTATCATATCCATGCATAGTCTTCTGCTCATATAGGCTCATCCATTCATCTGATGATACGTTGCGGTAGAGTCGTGCAACTTCTTTGGGCATGTATTCTAGGTTATCTGACAAAGAGTGTTGCTCAAGGACCTGCCTTCCAAGTCTTATGATGTTATCAATCTCATGTATGCAAACTTGGTCAAGAGATGGACTTCGACACTTGGCAGTTAAAAGATGTTGCCGAAGGGATATGATACGACATTCAAAGGCATTTTAGATCGATGTTAAGCCTCTGCTACTTTGTTTTCGTTTTAGGTCGAGGTGGTCTACGTCACTGTTTATGTGGGAATAATGTGTGTTTGTTAGTATTTTTCGGGTTTTGACATCAATGGCTCGGAACTCATCAAGCGTCCAATCAAGCAGCCAAATGTTGGTATGAGTACTGGCACTGTTAACATATATATATATACATACATATATATATATCCTAATCGATTAATTGTAAAGGTGCTTAGCCTAGTGAGTTGATAAGGTAGTGATGCCGATTCCTGGGCTTGGTGTGTTGTTATCTCCCTGAGAAAGATGCAGTATATTGTTACTTCAACATACCAAATGCTGTATCTCTCGCACTCTTTCCCTCCAGTTGTCACATCTGCGATGTTCTTCTGCGTTGCGAGTGAGGGAGAAGAGAGACAGTCTACGTCTGATCACGATATAAAGGCACCTAAAACAGTTATCAAAAGTATGTAGAATGTCACCAAGCCATACTCGCTTGCGAATGACGGCTATACTTTTAATCCAAGAGTTACTTTTAGTTATTGAAGGCAACAGAAACACTCATGATCTGTACACCGCTGAATTTCAGGCTGCTTGCAAAAGCGAATTCTCTTGTCTTTGCAGACTGTATAGTTATATCTGACAGTAGCATAAAAACAATCGATATTTCAAATGGCAGTTCGGTATATTCTTTTGGCAACGTCTTTAAAACGTAGTCCGGCTGCTTCCCTTTTTGATCGTCTGCATATTTATAAGTAATCGATAGACAGACTGTAGTAACGGAAACCGTTCAAATTTGTTTCCCTTACTTGCCGGACCAGAGAATTATAGATAGACCTAATATTTTTGCCAGTCACTATATTTAACCCGCCTGGAGTTATTTTTGATTTTAACAGCATTCGAAATTATTAAATCTCAGAATGATTTGATAATCACCAAATTAATCACTTTATGCTCTTACACCTACAATAAATGGTGTAAGAAGAGAATAACTAAGCTAATTATAATTTTTATTGAAGAAACTAATGTACAGATTTATCCTCATACTGAGATATACAAAGCTGTTCGAAACCTGTAAAACTGAAGAAACAGAACATGGCCTACTATAGCTTATCTCTGCCCCAGAGTTAAACAGACGTCTAACTTTAAACTACCGCATCAAATATATCACAATATCAGTTAAAGCAAGCTAAACTTAGATATTTCAAAAAATAGAAGTTTAATGTTTTGGATTTCAGAACTAAATATCGCTTTACAGAGACGCGCGAATATAAGTATGTATATTCCAGAGTGGTCTGAACAGTTCCTAGGCTGACCATGAAGGAGAGATACTAGAGCTATGAAAACTTGCATACATTAATTTCGACCCCTCTTATTAATAACTACATCGTTTCTTTCCAGGGAAACTGACATATAACTGTTCAAAGAAGACTTCAAAAACAGCTAGTAGCGATTTCCCTTGAAAATTGAGAAAATTTGGCATCGCGGTGCTATCAAATACCTGCAGAAGGGCTTAACCTGAAGTTAGTCATTCAAATTCGTTTTTCGATCATTCAATTTCGCACTTCGGTCAAAGAATTTAGCATTGACATCATTCACATTAAAATGCCCGTCGAGAGCATTCGAATTAGTTGGAATGTGAGGAAGCGTCTTTTCGAGCATTCAAGTTCGTTTCCGAGCAATCTATTTAACGCTTCGAGCAATCAAATTAGCACGAGAGTTGTTTTGGTTTTATCTCATGATCATTTTTATCATAGTCATGTGTTTTCATCCATTGTTTATGCTTTAAGCGCTTTATCGTGCCCATGCCTTTTCTATGTGTTCTTTTATTTTTGCATAGGTACATGTATTTATTGTTAAAGACATCATGAAATCGCATTCCAGCCTTTTCAATCTTTTTAAAGAAACTCACAATAACAACAAATGCTCGTTTTCTTTGATTCTGAATATATTA
>NC_068986.1:520029-543757 GCF_001194135.2 Octopus bimaculoides
GCTATGTGCACTCAGATAATTATTGATTCACAGTCTTGATAAGGAGTTCATTTGAGAGGATTTAACCGTCTATTTCCTGGCGGTCGATGCATCTCGAAAGGTAGGTCTGGGTGTGTCTAAACCAATGAACACAATTTTCTGGAGTGATAGTGTTGATGTTTCGACTTGCGACCTGTTGTATGACATGTGCACGCCGTTCTTCCATGATCATGCTGGCTTCTTCTGCAGCTGCCCGGTCGCCAACCCTTTGCTGCAACTCAGCTCGAGCGAGGTCCCGCTTGACAGCCGCCTTAACGGCAGAATGCACCATTTCCGTACAACTAAGAAACGGCGAGTAGAGAGGCAGGAGTTTCAGACTGATCGGTGTCAGCGTCAGCCGGGAGCTCGGCACGAACGTCTGGCCACGCGTAGATCAAGTAGACGGATTCATCCGTTGGGAGTATGTCGGCACATGCTCAAACTGTTTCCGCCATGAACCCCTCAAGAGTTTCGTGTAACGGTATCGTTCACAACGGAGTGGTGAACCAGGACGATTTCTCCCAACACTGCAAAAGTGGCGTTGCAGTTTTTCCCACGCTGACGGTTGACAACTCGGTGAACAGGAACGCCTCGAGGGCCTCGTCCAAAAGACTGCCTGATCCAAATGTACCCACATCCATCAATGAATACACAATGGCTGACGACTCCCACTTCCATGAACTAATGAGCATACTCATAGCACTTTTCCAGAGCTCTTGAGGCATTTATTGCATCTGCGACGTCTTCGGCCAACTTCATAGTTATCAACATCCCATCTAGAGCGCATGAGATTTCAGACACGGAAACAGGCGGCTTTTCGGTCAATGCTGTCTCTAAGTCAGCATTGACCGAAAGTCCCTCTTCATCTGTTGAAGAGTTGCGAGTAGGTTATCATTAATAATCACCTGGAGCTTGGCTCGCATTTCCTCTTCGACCTTAACGTGGTGAGCACCTTCTCTGGGCAACTTGTGGCGCCTCCCAGACCGTAGGTGGGTCGCAACTATGGATCGGTTAGTAATCCTTTTAATGCTAAGTGTGTCTGCCAGTTTCAGGTAATCGGTTTGATGCCCCTCGAAGGCGTCAACCAGCCTTACCGTATCTTCGTCCGATAGACGCATGTACCTTACACGTGGTTCCATGATTAAAAGTTGGTGTAAGAGAAAGGGATATAGAGTGATGCTGATACCTACCGATTACGAATGTTGCGTGAAAAAGACTTTCGTGGACAGAAGAATCACGAAATCTATTTCTCCCTCGTAGCTAATAACAACATAATAAAAATTGCATGACAAAGCATTGCATTTAAGTTTGTCACTTCTTAGAATGTGATTAAAAACACACATGTAAAATTAGAGCTAAATTGAATAAACTTATTCCGGACTTGAATGCTCAAGTGCGAATTTGAATACTCGAAAAGACCCTTCCTCGCATTCCGACTAATTTGAATGCTCTCGACGAGCATTTTAATTTGAATAATGTGCGAAATTGAATGATCGAAAAATGAATTTGAATGACGAACTTCATTTTTTTCGTAACTTTGAATGACCCGATTGTCAAATTGAATGACAAACGTACGAAGATGACAGCAAAAACCTATATTATATATATATCATATATATATATATATATATGTATATATAATACACACACACATATATATGTGTGTGTGTGTGTGTGTGTGTGTGTGTGTGTGTGTGTGTGTGGAGAGAGTTAATATGAAATCTCTAATAGAGCTTTGCACGATGTAATCTTTATACAAATGTAATGTCTACATATACGTGTGTTTACACACGCACGTGTTCACAAACACACACACACACACACATACATATGCATGTATGTCTATATGTATGTGCGTATATATGTGTATTTTTTGTAAAATCGACATCAGAGAAGAATGGTGGAAAGAAAATTAGTAGGAATTGTGTTTAGTGTTGAAGAGGACATCATGAGATGTGTAGTGAATGATTGAAGGTGGTGAAATATGTCAACATAACAATTTACCTACAAACATCGATGTATAGGTAATGAAACATTGATTAATTGGTAAATCAATACTGTTCCAATAGAAGCGAGAAACATTATAGAAAACATCAAATGGAAGGTGTGTTTAACGAATCCTTCTAAGCACCGACATTGGTAGTGTGGTTTGTCTATGAGGCCTTTCAGACTATAATTACATATAGAAATCTGAGGAATGCATTTACGGTTATTTAAACTGGTCTTCGACATCATCCGTGAGCTAGTTAGATTTGTATTGATTACAACTCATTTAACAAAGCTTTCTAATTTACAATGCTGTTTAAATGTTTGGCCAATGGGGAATCAATAGGCTATAATGAATTAACTGGAGATCATTTAACGTATGGAAAGACATGAGGAAAGGAAAAAAAAACCTTTCATTTAATCGTTTGCCGTTCACAAAGTAGGTACGAACGTTACTTGTTTGGTGGTTCCGTTGAATTCATCCATCTGTTTGTTTTTGAACAAATACGAAGAAGAAACTATATACGGACTGAAATGTTAGTCGAACTATCGAATTAGATACCATCACACTAATTAAAGTTTAAAACCAAATTTATTTTGAGAAACAATAAAAAAAAAAGCATTTGTTTATTGTTTCTCAAAATAAAATTAGGTCACATCCAAAAAGAAAACAGAAATCCTGAGATAGTTAAATACAAGACTTTTTTTCTTTCTCGATAACAATTATAGGTAATAGTCAGATATTGCGATAATTGATTATTCTTTCCATTATAGGCACAAGATCCGAAATTTTGGACGCTGGAGCTAGTCGATTATATCATCTCCAGTATTTAACTGGTACTTATTTCATCACTCCGAAAGGATGAAAGGAAAAATCGACTTCGGCAGAGTTTGAAATCAGAGCACAAAGAGCCAGAAGAAATTCTGCTAGTCATTTCGTCCCATGCACTAATAATTCTACCAGCTCGTCGCCGTCGTGCACTCATAAATAATCCATTCTACTATAGGCACTTGGCCTAAAATTTGATGGGAAGGAGATAGACGAATACATCAACCCCAGTGCTCAACTGGTACTAATTTCATCGACCCTGAAAAGATGAAAGGCAAAGTCGACCTCGGCGGAATGTGAACTCAAAACGTAAAGACGACCGAAGAGTCGCGATGTACTTTGTCCGGCGTGCTAATGATTCTGCCAGCTCGCCACCTTCTGGTGATGATTAATACTAGATGTAAATTATGCATGTGCATATGAGAGAACGAGAAACTGGCATGATAGCGTAGTTTAAAGTTGAGCTCTGGTAGGATATTATACGTGAAGCTGATTTGTAAATAGTAAATGTTTGTGACGTCTTTCTTGGGCGTGTTAAATATGTAGAAGAGATTCTTAAGCTATCTGTTTAGTTCATTGATAATCTCATATTGTGTCTTATATCGTCTGAGAACAACATATACTGAAATAAATATGCTCCAGGTTAAGTGAATATATAAAATAGGTTAAGTAAAAGAGTGAATTTCCAGTAGGTCTTGGCGGTTAGCATTAGGTCTCTGCTCCTCATGAAATTAATGCTCCACAGACACGAAATTTTAACGCCGTTTTTAAGCCGAATATATTAAGATTGGAATTTTGAATTGCAGCGAGAGGGGGAGAAAGATTCCAAAAGGATGAAAGGCAATGCTAGCATTTTGTACGTAGTCGCTGTGTATCATAAAACGAAAGTAAGTATTAGAAGACAAAGCTTTAGATAAAATGAAAGCAATTGTATATCCCATGCAGAGAAAGAGAGTGTGTGTGAGAGAGAGAGAGAGGGGGGGCAGCATGCTGAAAGATAATACTTATCCAGAGAGAGTGATAAAGTGATAAATATATAGAGAGAATGGAATGCTTGAGAGAGAGAGAGAGAGAGAGAGAGAGAGAGAGAGAGAGAGAGTGAGATAGAGAGGCTGATGGTGGCAGATAGAGTAGAAGTTATATCGATCTAAAAGTTGAATTATTTCTCGTAGCTAATTATATATATTTTTTTTTTACGGACAACCTTCTCTATGGGACGCAGATTTCAAAAATCAAATTTGTTTTTCTCGAGGATGAACCGTTTCAGTGCCTTTCGTGGCTCAACATACACATGTAACAGCATACACTCTTATTTATATGTAATATAGATATACACACACACATACTTATTGCATATAGTACAAACTTACATATATATGTGTGTGTATATAAATGATATATATATATATATATATATATATATACATATGTATACATATATATATATATATGACTAGGTTTGTGTGTATATATGTAATGGATTTCATATATGCGATTTCATGTGCATGCGTGAATATGTGTGTAGATGTGTGTATCTTAATCATCAGTTGTATTGTAACATATTATTAGCTGCACCAGAACATGTTCTTAAGAACAGCATGATTGCATGCGATCTCACATTCCTTTCGTCAAAATGGTTAGTATTCTTCTGTTCATCTAAAGAATCAATAGCAAGTAAAAAACTTAGCCAGATATATTCAGAAAATTAGATCGTCCAATAGAGATAACCGTTATTTATATTGAATTCTTATCTTCTGACATAATCTACATATTTGTATATATTTCATACATTCAGGGCATGAACTGAAACACTTTTTTTTAACTTAAGAAGATCAACGATCTTTATCTCTTTCAATCCATTTCACATAATAACTAAAGCTTGATCTTTTCTTTAGCTTCGCCAAGGAAAATATCTTGCAAAGATCAAAAAGATTGCTTATTTTTCTGTCGATGTTTTCACTGAAAATGTCATTTCCGGTAACACCTATCTATATTGGAAATCTTTATGGCTCATCTCGAAAATAAGTACAAACTACTGCTTCAGTCAATCTGAAGGTTATAACAGTTGTTAGCGATCAATATCCGCTTGCTGAATATCGTATTGGGTTCTATGTGAATAGCTCAGAACGTAACGATTAGAGATACATATTATGTGAGAGAGACATTAGCTTTAGTTGCTACGATATATCTAATGGATAGGATTCTCAAGAAAAAATATCCATAAAAGAGACATGTATAATGATATATTTGTGTACGTGCGTGCTCACACGTACCAATAAGCTTGTATTTATTTGTGAATTTACAAATACCTAAGTAGTATATGTGTGTATTGCGTATATAGTATTATATATCTTTTACAGCCAATCTTACCAATCGGTTTCGCACTAGGGGTTCAACGGAATGTTAGGTAACAGTCCACTTATGTAACCCTGCGCTCATCAGCTCTCCTGTGTGGCCCCTCTGTCCGGTATTCGCCATGATAGATCGCTAGCCACTGAACCTTTTTCTATTTTCTCTCCCTGTTTATTTCTGTGTTCCTTTCTGTGACAATGCGCTTCCTCACATTGCTTGAATTTTCGAATAATACAACTCTGCTGGCTCGCTGGGCACGTCAACATTTCATCTGAACGGAACGCCAGTCCTCTGCAGCTGAGTGGGCCGGAACAGCACAAAATGAAGATTTAGCTCAAAAACAGAACGCACCGCCAGTCTGATAATTGAATTTATGACCATGCGAGTAAACTCTGACCACATGGACCACTCGCCTTTAATTTTTAGTATTGTTGGATAATTAGCACTAAAATTTTTAATTGACTATATTTTCTAACGAAAACATGAGAAGTTGCCCTAACTATTGCACCAGAGTTATTCCCATTTTGCAACCGCCGAGTGGTCACTGGCAGTCAACCAACAAATAATTCCATCTCTTAACTTGAACTGGCTAAAAGGAATGAACTTTATATGCCAAATAATGTCAATCAGCTTCTGTAGTACCCATACTTGACCACTTAGCATCTGTGTGTGTGTGTGTGTAAGGTTAGATAAATCATAAAACTAGAGATCGATTGCGAATGAGACTGAGGATCACGGTGAAATAAAGACAGAACAATTGAGTAGATAAAGTGTAAATATGTAGGAAGATATGGACGATGAACTCTTAGATTCATCGTTCATATCCTGACAGCCCCACTATGTTTTGTGAGGAACAAACCAACAAGCTTTTAATGAGTTAAGTTTACGTTAACGTATTTAATGCAGGCTCATAATGCGAGATATAATGTTGCGGTGATGAAAAAACAATCCTCATCGTGGGGGAAAAAATTTAATGTTAGGCATTGACTAACATTATTTTGATTTTTTTTTTCAGCAATTTCAGAAAACAACTCTGCACATGTTTTCGCCTTATTAAGCCTCTTCTGTTAAGTATAAACTTTAACGTTCTTCCTAAGTAGGTATATAAAAAAAAATCACCTATCAGGTGTGGGTTATTCTATTTATCGTTATATTCAATAAATCGTTATAAATTGTAAGTAATATATAATTAACGTATAGTTTATTCGCATTAGTACAAACCTAAAATTCTCACATAAATTTATCTTTAGTAAAAGTAAGATTTGCAAGGCTAATTAGCTTCATATATACAAACAAGTATTAAGATTTTTTTGTGATGCCCCAACTTGTTGATTAATGCACGTTCAACAAATTTATAGTAAAACACGGTCCACTTTTATTGCTCAGCAACACCGAGACATTAAATATATTCGATCTAAAACTATGGCTGTTGTTTCAAATTCATATGTTTACGAGAAACATGTTATTTTGCAAGTGCTTTTTCTCTGATTAATGTAAGCTAAAGGGTTTTAATTATGGTGTTTACGGAACTATAACCAGGAGTCGGTGAATGGCTCTTGAAAAGAAAGAAATTATATATTATTGTGGTATTGGGCAATTTAGATGCCGTTATTGCAGAATAAAATTTAATATTCATTTATGATAAACTATGTTTTAATTATTCTTACAAGTTCATAAAATGCAAACTGGAAAAAAAACTAAAAGAGCAAAGAAAGTAATAGCAGTGATAAGAAAGAAATGAAAAGTCATAAATGAAAATTATGACGATAAAAAGTGGAAATAAAAAGACAGAAAAATAATTAAAATTCAAAATAGAAAACTAAGAACTTTATACCTGTAAACAGAATAAGAGAAACGGTGTTGTGGGGCAGGAAAGCAACGGAAACATGAAAATATTGAAAATATTATGTATGTTCTTTATCGGTAGTCTTTAATTTAGAATAAAAAGTTAATCCTTGAATTCAAGTCTAATAATTAGTCTTCCATTTTTATTGTAATATCAATATTTGTAAAGTCAAACAGTCATTTGACTTTCAAATATGTCACCCAAAAATTAGTCTGAAGAAAAACAAATAGGAAGGCACACTTTACCATGGAAACTAAAATTCCGTCAATAAATGACCTTTTACTAGAAATTTCATTTTGTCTATATTCTTTACCAATCATAAATAATATATAAAAATCTTCTCTGAATTTTATATCACTTTACATATCAATGTTTAAATCAGATTATAATCGAACAGTTTGTTTATTTGTTTGTTTTTCCGAGAAGAAATCAATTTTAATCGCTGGAAATCCAATGTGAGGACTATTCATATTTATGAAACATAAAAATTTTCTACGAAACCCATAACAAATACTTCTCATTCGAGAAAAGAACTAAAGAACTTTTTCTTCTACTTTTTGCTTGTTTAAGCCATGGGACTCCGACCATACTGGAGCACCGCCTCGGTTTTCGTCGAACAAATCACCACCAGTACTTACTTCTGTTAGGTTTGGTATTTATACTATAGGTTTCTTTTCTCGAAACAAGAAGTTACAGTCGACGTAAACAAACGATGACTGATTGTAAAGCAGGGCGAGGACAAACACAAAACACGCATGCGCAAACACACACACACACACACACACGTATTACATATAGATGAAGACGAACATGATCCCACCATGTGATCAATTTGAAGAATTAAGATATTAAGATATTTTTCTTAGCATGAAACCAATGGTTCAAAGTTCCACGCAATGGGACTGAATCCGGAACCATGTAGTTGGGAAGAAAGCTTCTTACGACGCAGCCACACCTGCGCCTGATATATATATATATGTGTGTGTGTGTGTATGTGTGTGTGTGTGTGTGTATGTGTGTACCTGTGAGTGTATATGTATTTAATGTATTTTTGCATGCCTGTGTAAGTACAGATGTATGTGTTTGTATTAATGGATATAAACAATACTTAGATGTATGTATATTTTGTACACATATATATCTATGTTTGTGTATGTGAGAGAGAATTTAATAAATACAGTTTATTGAGTAGATGCAGGTGTTATGTATATAGTATAATTGAATAGCACCATTATTAACTGTATATAACATTATGTACCAACTACGACACTCGACATAACAAGACAGAGTTATATCTTCAGGAACGCAGCAAATTTCCGGTAACAACAATAACAACAACAGCAATAATAATAATCCTTTATCCTTTCTACTAAAGGCACAACGCCTGAAATTTGAGGGGAGGGGACTAGTCAACTACATTGACTCAAGTATTTCACTGGTACTCAATTTATCGACCCCGAAAGGATGAAAGGCAAAGTCGACCATGGCGAAATTTGAACTCAGAATGTAGCTGACGACTCTGCAGCTCTTGCTGCTTTAACAACAACAATAATAATAATCATAATAATAATAATAATGATTTAAAATTTTGCCGCAACGGCCAGGACGTAAAGACGGACGAAATCCGGCTAAGCATTTGGCCTGAGATTTGAATGAGAGCGTCAGTCGATTAAATTGACCTTCAATGCTTGTGACTTGCACTTTGTTTTAACGATTCCGAAAGAATGAAAAGGTAGAGATGATCAAGGTGGCAACAAAAATCAGTTTGAAAGGAGTTAATTGAATTCCACAAGACATTTTGTCCCACACTCTTCCGATTCTACCATCTTCCATTCTTTCCAATAATATTGATTTCTGGAATTGACCAAAGACCTCAGCTCCGTGAGTGAAGCGGTAATCCGGGATGTCTGAATCAGGAGGATAAAAGAAAGCTATAATGATATTATTATACCAGTGGTTATTTGGGTGTTCGAGTAAGCCTAAGTTATATCAAATCTTCCAGTAGTGATATCGGTTGTCTAAGCGTAATAAGCATAAACCGTAGCTGACTAAATCGACTGTAGTGTATCATTTGTACTTATTACATCTACTCTGAGTGATGAAGATAAAGTGTTGCCACTTTCTATATACTACAGGACAAGCATTTTATTGATGGCAAGGGAACTGTATTTCGTTATGTGACTACGTCACACTAGTAGGTATATTTGAGGTTTATTAAGTCAATACTGTGTTTTATCGCGTGTTAACAGCGCTTCAGTTTCATTAGGAGGATACCTCCGTTGATTTCTTATAGAGTTCAAAGCCAGCACTTGTAACGACGTTTCGTAAACAAATACGCCAATGTACACAATGCGATCGAAGAAAGAAAAAATAAGTAATGGGTATATATGCATATTTCGATAATTATTGTTCTCTCATGAGCATCTCATCCAACCGATCATCTATCCACAATCCCATTGCTAGCTTCAGCAGTGTAACACAATAAGGTAAAACAATATGCATATTTAAACACATTCACATTTGTGACAACTGGTATGAATGTTTAATTACTGGTAATGCACCTATACTTCGTAATATTACTACGACACACGACTAAGTATGTTAAACATAGTGGGTACTTAAGCAATGTAATCATGGATAGTTGATAGGCTGGATGAGGTGCTGATGAGACAACAATGATTCTCGAAATATGCATATACATTCATCACATATCTTTCTGTCTTCGATGGCATTGTTTATATAGTCGTATTCGTTTACGAAAAGTCGTTAATACAGAGTTGGCTATGAACCCTATAGAAAATCAAGAGACAATCTTATAAGGACAATTATTATGACTTATAGAATATTTCCTCCGGTTTTCTACCATTTCTATTTTACCACTCTCTCTGCTAAGATTAATAGTAAAAATGATTTTACTTTGTTTTTGATAGGCATTTCTTGTGAACTTCAACGAGACTAACCTGAAAAGATGTCCATGTTAACAAGGAAAGGTACGATGGTTCGGAAAAGCCGCGGCACTCATTCACGAAGCCAGTCGATGAAACGGACTCCATCACGAGGCGGGTCGACTAAGAGACCTACACCGGGCCTAACACCTGCTATTGTTGTTATGGACAGCACAGAATCAGAAGACAAGGATTCCTCAACTAACGCTTCATCACCCCCCGCAAAGAATATTGTCGGAACAATTGTGGTAAATATTTTACGTCGGTTTATTATCTTAAAACACCTTTTCCTCTCATTATCCTTATCTGACTTCAATTATTATGAACTATAACACCCAAAAGTGTGACAGTTATTGACCTTCATCTCATATCAACTGTTGTAGTCTTCCTTTCAAATACCAGAGCGCTATTACAGGGTAGTGTGCTTATACCTCCATTCAATTTAACATAATGTGGTTTTTCTCTATTTTACATGTCTTGTTCCACGATCAATAATTCCTTTCAGTTGGAAATCTTCCAATAAGGATAATGCCAAAAGGTTAACGGCCTTGGTTATCTAACAAATGCTTGAATTTGATCAACTTATTATATATTATATTATATTACACTACATGGAATCTACAACAATATTAACAAGGTTTATGTGACTCGAAATATAAGCACGGTAGAAAAGGTAAATCATTCGAAAGTGAAAATAGATATTCCCTGAAAGCATTTTGTTTAAAGATAATATGTTGAACCTTTTACCAAATTTAACATAATCTATTTGCCTTGATGTATTAGCAAAATAGTGGATTAGCAGAATAGTGGATTAGCAGAATAGTGGATTAGCAGAATCGGTAGAGTTTCTTAAGATGGGGCATGGCAATATTTTGATGATCGTGAGTTACGCCAGATTGGGACATAACTAAATGACAAATAAAAATACAATAACGTTTCCTTTGAATGTGTGTGTGTGTGTGTGTGTGTGTGTGTGTGTGTGTGTGTGTGTGTGTGTGTGTGTGAGTGTGATAGAGAAAGAGAGAGAGAGAGTGAGTGTATTTTCGCCTTTTCAAATAGAAGACATACTACAGATATTATGTCAGAAGTGCTTCTTTCTGGTCGAAATCCACATTGAGACTCGGGCATAAATAGGTTGATATCATGAAGTAGAAAATGTTGGGGGAGAATACGAGAGAGGATCGTATCGGCGTTATCCAGAAGAGAGATTCTCCTGCTGTCGCTGAACTCTTCACGGTCTCCTTTGTAGATTGGACGATATTGGAGTGTTTGCACGCGCTAGGTATAGCCTACCCTACCAACAGAGAAGAAATAAAGAGTGAAGATGGTACGTAAGGTAAGGCGCACCATACTTGTTGATCTCACTCAGGATCCCGTCATTAATGGGAAACTTCTTGTTTTTGAGACCGTGGATTGCCCTTTGAACCTCATAAATTGTTATTGGGTTGACAAGTTCTGTAGGATAGGACCGTTGGGTCCGTGGTGTTGGACCGATTTAGAAGTTCTTGAAAATGTTCGACCAACTTATGAAGTATTGCAGTTTTCCTTCTCAGTAAGGTGCCATTGGATGATCTCACCAGAGTATTCACCTCTCTGCATGGACCGAAGATTCTCCTAATCGAGTCCTTGAATTCATAAGTTTTCTTCTCCTCTGCATATTTAACACTCGCCGACTGAAGCCACATCAAATATACTCTCAACCATAGTGAACGAGATTCAGTAGGCTGACGATTCAGCTGCACCATCTCATATCTCCGCATCTCTTCAACACATGACGAACACAATGGACAGTGTCTATTCTCGGCTCGGTCGTCAAGTAAATCATCGTAAAACTCAAGATTTCCATTCATCCTTCCCGTACTCATCTCCCCTTCACCCTGTCCTTATTCACGATGCTCCTCTAGCGCAAGCGGATTCATTCTACTGTCTCGGAAGCACGATCTCTAACACTGGATGTCTTGACGAGGAGATACTCCGTCGGATCGACTTGGCTTCTACATCATTCGAGGGACTCAGCGAACGAATCTTTCGGCACAAGAACATTGGAGCTAATACAAAAATCTTCGTTTATCGAGTTGTCTGTGTATCCTTCCTCTGAGTGCTGGACCCTTTATCGGCACCAGATCAGATAACCGGAAGTGTTGCATATCAAATCATTCCAAAGATTTCACACGGAAGGATAACGTGTCTCATACTGAGCTCCTCCTGTGGGTTGGAATCTACAGCGTTGAAGCCTGCGTCCTTCGTCGTCGTCTTTGCTGGCTTGACCATGTGATTTGGACGCTGGGTAACCGGCTCTCAAAATGGTCTTCAACGGGATCGCGACTGGAGGTGGGGCTCATTGACGTCCAAAACTTAATTTTCATGATCATTTCAAGTGGTCTTTCATATGATACGGCATCCCTTCAGATCGGTTAAAGTCCCTAGATGTTGTAATAGAGCGCTTTGAAACCGAACACAGGAGACTGCATGAAGAAAGGTGGAGACGTCATCATCAAACCCTGCGTCTGCAGTTCCGGGTCACCTTCAGTTCCCTCAGTTCCATGGGATCTGCCTGTCTCATATCGGTCATGTCAGGCACGTCCGCTCCTATGAGCAA
The DNA here is from genome assembly GCF_001194135.2 of Octopus bimaculoides. NCBI lineage: Eukaryota > Metazoa > Mollusca > Cephalopoda > Octopoda > Octopodidae > Octopus > Octopus bimaculoides. The sequence goes on from NC_068986.1 coordinate 532,605, forward strand.
CACTGTACTGGACGCGGTGGAGAATGAATGTATTGGATCGACGCTGTTATCACTTTGGTGGACCGTCATAAGCAAAATAAGCATATATATATATATATGTATATATGTGCACGCGCGCGCGTGTGCATATATGTATGTGTGTAAGCATATATATATATAATGTGTGTGTGTGTGTGTGTGTATATATATATATATATATATATATATATTGTTTCGAATTTGTGTGAATGTGTATAAAATAATATATCAGTTGAATAAAGTCAAAACATGCTCTAGCTTTCATGTTTTTATTAAGGCATTTAAACATTAAAAAAATCTTTTGTAATGCTCATAAAGTTAAATTAATACTTTCATACATAGAGTAATCATCAGGTTTCAAAAGTTGTTTACCTGAGAGTTGAGTTCTTGACAATTGTATGACCTCTTAGAACGCTCCAACAAGCTGAATTTTTAGAATACGGTTTTGACCAATCCGTATGCAGTTTAAAAATCACATAGTGGCGTGTGGGTAAAACACTGTGGTAATGTTTCTCATTATTTTATCCATCTTTCTCTGCTATAAAATCTATTGGCGATTATTTATATAATATATTCAAGCTTCTTTCATTTGTTATGTCACTTTACGACCTAAGTTTATAAAGTTTCTCCTGAATCAAATTTGTCTTTCATCATCAGGCAAAAGTAGTGGAATTGGTTTATTCAACAACACCTACTGCAATATGTAATCTTAAAATCGTTTGTTATTCTTGCTTTACAATTGCATGGTTTTCTTATTTTCACGCTTCCATATTCTTGTACTATTGCTTTTGCGTCAGGTCGTAATTGATATGTCAATTTGGTGGAGATAGTTTGTAGAGTTATTGTGAAAAACGTTGCCAAACTTTCAATCTTCAATTACAGATTATTCTATCAATTATACTTAAAACTCACACCTTCTATTTATTGGACTTCATATCACTGTGGAGTTAATAGAAGTGTTTTCAGAGCTGCACATCCGTTTAATTTGTTTCCATCTCAAATATGTTTTCAGTGAATCGTATTTGATTCTTTTTTTTTTTACAAACAGCCAAGTGAAGAGAAGCTTTACATTAGGAGAAAAAATACAAAATGTCATTAACAATAAAATTATATGAATTCATTCACTAAGTGAAACCTTAAGAATGTTGTTTGTTGAAGCGGAAATATATGTGGAGAAGAAAAATAACCCCCTTTTTTATGTATATTAGAAAGGCAGAGCTGAAAAAAACGGTACAGTAAGGAGCAAGGAGAACTATTAGAAAAAGAGAAAAAGGGATAGGCAGAGATTGAATCTACCTTTCTCTACTACAAAATCTTTTATTTTCGATTATTTATAAATTGCTTTTTAAGTTTCTTTCATATTGATGTTATAATATCTCCAGTCACGATATTCTTCGGTTGACAAACAACAATGACCATGAAGCGTGCCAAGAGATTTCTCCCAAACAACCAATATTGATTAACCGTGTTACGGATAATGAACTGTAAACTACTGTATTTCCTTCGCATTTCTCATTTTTTCCTTCAATTTTCTCTGTGAATCTTTCTTCTAATTTCATTACCTCCTCTCAAGAAAAGGAAAGCAATATTTTTTTTTCTTGTAATTGAGTATTTTTCTTGTAATTGAGTATTTTTAGTTTCCAGCGCTTCATTTCATGGCATTTTGCAAAACGAATTGTATGTTCCTTGATGAAGCCAGGGGGTTTCTTGTGTACAAGTTTTAATAAAAAAATGTTTAGTTCTATGTTATTTATCTCAGTTCTCTGTGAGCAAAATTTAGTTTACATAAAAATGACACGGCTCCAAACTGCAATCGAAACCCTATCTCGAACTCCTCTGCAAGCCTGTAATCTACTTCTCTAAAGTCACTCCATAAATACATTGTCATTCATAAGACCTAAATTAATGAGTTAATATACACAGACATGCAGCAAGTAAGTAGACACTTTTAATTTTCAAAATCTTTTATTTGATATTAATTGGTTGAAGATGTTTTCTTCTAGCTGCTCGTCCATAATACCCAAGCTTATGCAGATATGTAATACACGTTCTTGGACTAACATCGGAGTTATTTTTGCATTTTTTTCTCTCACAGCTGATCATGTTTCTGAAATACAAAACATATATTTAAGCCCTACAAAACATGTCTCACCTGGTTTACAAGTTAGTCATTTGCAATGATTGTCACACTAAATCAAGCACAGCATGGACATATCTGAAGGCAAATTCCACAAATATGATACGTGTATGATGTCAAGGACCACAGAAATGTGTTGTTTATTAACATCTAATTGTAAAAAGAACAATTCTGTCATCATCATGACATTTAAAACTGGTTAGATTAAAATAGTGAAAGTTGGATGCTTTTTATTTACTGAAAATACTCATATCATGACTTATGTTTCCACATTTACTTTAAACAATATTGAAAAACTGAAAAACTTGAAAAACTATTTCCGAAGTTATGTCAAAACCCCATACTTAGGTCTGCATTTGATGAAGCCAAATCTAGCCTTAGAAATGTTGAAAAATGGACATTTGAGTTTGTGAAATATTTTGACGTGATAGAGCAAAACGGATTTCATTTTTCAAATCAGCACCTCCAAATTACCAGGAAACATGGCTCCAACACTAGACGACAAAACCATGTTCCCCAGTGTAATACAGGGAAATGAGCGTTGTTTTTTGTTGTCTTGTAATTTATTTTGGCGCTATTTCGATTCAAACAGGAATGGTATAATCGACGTCGAAGTGTCGGCATGTTGTCCAGTAGACATGGCTGCCAACTTGATCGTGTTTCTGAATATACTTCGACTTGGCAACGACTGTGCAGCCAGAAATGATGGAGTCACTTAATGTCTCATTGTACTAATTAAACAGTCTGCAATTGATGTTAACATCTTTTTACATTATTTTTGCTTTAGTAATTATTCGTGGCTCGGCCATTATCTTTCATGTGCAACTAAAATCAGAGATTTTGTTTCGCCCTTTAACTCAGCTTCTGAAACAGTCATTTTTTTCTGTTTTCTTTCTTTTCTTTTCTTTTTTTTTTTTTTTTTTTTTTTTTTTTTTTTGCTCGAATGTTATGGAGTATTGGGCATAAGGTGTCTTTTTCTCCCCATTTCAGAATAATTTGAAATTTCATTTTGAATTTTCATTCGATGTAAAGTTGTGGCGAAAGAGTCAGCAGAAGTTCATCATTACCTTCAGCCGGAACCGCGTGGAGCCTAGGTGTTTCGCTCATAAACATACACATCGCCCGGTCTGAGATTCGAACCCGCGATCCCTTGACTGCGAGTCTTCTGCTCTAACCACTAGGCCATGTGCCTCCACCTTGCTGTTCCTAGCAGGGCTATTTCGTTGGATAGTGTATAGTGTTGAGAGTACAAGTACAGCTTCTATGTTTTTGTTCAGGTTTTTTTTTTATCATACTCTATGCTTCAATTATTATTGGTATTATTTTCACCTACGTGCTTCGCATTTTCAATACTTCAATTATCATTATCATCATCATCATTATTATTATTACTACTACTAATTGCGTTATCTTTAGCTAGAGATCGTGATTTCAATTCCTATCTCCATGATGCTTCCTGGTCTTTTAATTTGTTGGTTTCACGGTGGAACGGACCATGTAATTCTATACGGTGCAGGGTCTCTTTTCTCTCGTTGGCTGTTCTTGATCGGAATTCATGAGCACACTCAAGTCCATTTTTGTTAACTCCTACATTAGCATTAGCAGTATACTGTAGCAGGTCTTCTTTGCTTTTTACCAAATATTCTGGCATGTTTCTTCTTTCACTGCTGATGCATTTCTGTACGATAATCATCCCACGTCCACCTTTATCCCGCTTCATGTAGATCCTGTGTACATTTGCCTTAGGGCGGAGGGCACCATACATTTTCATTGTCTTTCGGATAGTGCGATCGAGCTGGTTAATCTCCGCTTGTGTCTATTTCAGGATGGATGCACTATGTTGATGGTAGTCTATTATTGTTGTTGTTGTTGTTATTAAGGCAGTGAGCTGGCAGTACCGTTAGCATGCCGGACCAAATGCTTAGCGGTATTTCTCCCGTTACTCTGTTCTGAATTCAAATCCCGCCGAGGTTGACTTTGCTTTTCAGCCTTTCGGGATCGATCAATGAAACACTGGGGTCGATGTAATCGACTAGTGCCCTCGCATCAAATTTCAGCTCTTGTGCCTATAGTAGAAAGGATTATTATTGTTGTTGTTGTTGTTGGCAGAATTGTTAAAACGCCAGGAAAATGCTTACCGCATTTCGTCCGTCTTTACGTTCTGAGTTCAAATTCTACCGAGGTCGACTTTGCCTCTCATCCTTTCGAGATCGATAAAATAAGCACGAGTTGAATACAGGTGTCGATGAAAGCGATAATTTATTTTTGTTGCTTATATCTTACAAATGGACCACGCGTGCTTCGGCATCATAATTCCATAAAATGTGTTTAACGGGAGAAAAATATTGAAAAAACATCAATACATGTGAGAGGGAAAAAAAGTGTGTGGGGGGTAGAAACAACAGCCAATCCTTCCTTGAAAAGTTCACCTTTTCCTCTGAAATTTTTTTTACCGAAAAGGCTCCTCCCATGGTTTTCAAATATAAAAAAATGGCCAAAATCGGTGTTCCAAACAACCAAAATCACTTTTCCATTTTTTTTTCTACAAAAATTATACTGGTATACAAACAAATTTTCATTCAATAAATAATGTTTTTACATTACGTATACAGAATAAACTGTGGGTTTTGTAAATAGTAAATTAAAACTTGAAATGAAAACATTAAAATAGAGAGTGAGAGACTTTGTAAATAAAGACGGAATACTCTGCAGTGAATGCAACAAATATTTAAATTTGTGAAAAATTGGAGCGCAAAAATTCAATAAACTTCAGATATCGAAATTATAGGAAATTCCTTAAAACAGGAATTTATAAAAAAATTTCCTGACGGACAAGTCTTTAATAATTGCTTTCTTTTAGTAACTGTTACATACCTAATTAATAAGCAGCTTTCTCCTTTATAATATAGATTATAATAATAAATACACTGTTGCTTTCGATAGTGTTCCCATTATTTCAACTTTGTAAGACAGTGACCTGACACAATCATTAGCTCGCCGGACAAAATGCTCAGCGGCATTTCGTTCGTCTTCACATTCAGAGTTCAAATTCCGCTGAAGCCGACTTTGCCTTTCAAACTTTCAGGGTCGATAAAATAAGCACCAGTGAAGTTCTGGAATCGTTGAAATCTGTATCCCGCTCCCCAAAAATTTCAGGCTTTGTGTATATAGTAGAAAGGATTATTTCAAGTTTGTCTCTATTTTCTTTTGTAAATTTAAACTTCATTGCATTTAATCTTTTGGCAACTATGCACCAACTTCTTATTGTTTTTATAGTATTCAGTCTGCCACAGATATTTTAAGCTTCTTACTCCATATATTTCTTGAGATATAATTGTTAGTAAGAGAATCAACAATGCCAGTCTGAAGACATATTCTTTGAGTGTTTAAGTAGGTTTGGTACGCTTCAACAAATCAATCAGTATATAGATAAAATATTAAGATTCTCAATGTGTGTTAATCCAACAAATCCTTCTCATATGCTATTAGTAGTTCTTTATAGGTCGAGCTGTTTTCCCAATCGATATTATATTTTGTTCTATCATTCAGCGGATGTCTCGGACAATTAGGGCAAATAGACAATAAGATTATAAATACGATCAATATTTCAGATTCAGATGTGTTCTAAATTTTTTATAATTTGCTTTGTGAACATCGTAAGGCAGAAGGTAAATTTCCGGAGAGTTGCTACCATAATTCTCGATTAATAGACACCAATGCAATTTGTTTACGTTGCTAGACTATCTAGACTATACATCAATGACGTGGTTCCGTCTAATAACGCATTGATTGTTTCGGGGTTAAAATGCATTTGCCCAAGGTGCCAAGCAATGGGACTGAACTCGAAGCGAACTTGAGACAATAGTGTTTATTCTCATAATTCCTTTCCCTGTGCTATGGTGTTGGGCCAGTTGTAAACCATCCTAATTATATTAAGCATAGTATGCAAACCTCTCCACTTCTTACAACTGCAATCCCATGAGAAACATTGATCTGGTCACAAGAGGTTCTCAATGAGGGCATGTCGAAGGGAACGTTAGGATTTAGGGGTGTGAGAGGGAGGTGAAGTAACACAATTAACATACTAAATGTTACCTATGCTAGTAATTACTATATACATGATAAAACTAGTAATGTTTATTACAATAAAATGACAAATATGCATACATCCTGGCTATAGACACGTTTGAACTAGAATAATTAATTTTTAATGTTATATTTCTGTCTTTTAGGTGTGCAGTCTTGCTTGTTTTCCTCATATATTGTGATCTCCATTATATTTCGTTCAGTGATATAATTATATACTGGGTCATCCCATAAATAATGCGGTGTGTTTTTTTTTCAATTTCATGAACTAAAAGTCGGAGGGGCACGGAATAAACTACGTGCATCAACTTGCTATAAAAGCAGATAGTAATTTTTACCTTGCATTTATTCTTAATCCAAGTCACAATCCGTCTTTGACGAACCAACGAGGTAAGTTGATAGACGAGCCCGAGGAAACTTTTCAGGAGCACTTCGCCCAGCTTTTCGGAGGTGGGAGCGAACCGGATAGTAGGAGGGACCTAACAGACTTCCTCGCCGGGCTGCCGCGCCTCTCGGGGCGGGATGCGGAGTGCTGTAAAGGGTCGATCTCGCCTGAAGAGGTATTTGAAGCTATGGCAGACTGCGGCGCGGGTAAAGCGCCGGGACTGGATGGTCTACCCTATGAGTTGTATAAGAGTATGCCAGGCTTCTTCGGGCACCTGCTGGTGAATGTCTACGTGAACTGGCAGATCTGTGCGCAGGAGAGTGGTGACGCTTGTCAGAAAGGAACTGGATAAGGGGGATTTCATTGATAATTTTCGGCCCATCACTCGGCTAAACGCAGAGTTAAAGATTTTGGCCAAAGTGTTATCGAAAAGATTGGTACGTGTCGCAGATGGTCTGATCGGGGATGCACAGACATGTGCCGTTCCCGGCAGAACCATCCAGGATAATCTCCACCTTCTACGGTACACTTTGGAGGGGTTTAATAGTGATTCTGGCAAGGGCGGGGCAGTGGTTCATTTAGACCAGTGAAAGGCTTTTGGTAGGGTACCTCATTAGTACCTGGTGTCCATTCTGGCGCAGTTCGGCCTAGGTCTTGGCTTCCTCATGTGGATCATTCAGATTTATAACAAAATCGACTCGGTAGTTCGGGCGAACGGCTTTTATCTAAGCCGTTCAACGTCAAGAGTGTCCGCTCTTCCCGCTTTTGTACGTAATAGCTCTTGAGCCATTGCTGCAAAAATTGAGCGGCATCCCGAGACAGCTAGGTTGTGGAAAGTCGGTCTCAGTTTAGGCGGATGACAGCACCATTATCGTAACCGAAATGGATCACCTACAGAAAGTAGGCAAGGCCGTTAAGGTTTACGAGACTGTGGCAGGAGCAAAGGTTAATCGTGAAAACCCAATCGGCTTGCAGTTCGGCACCTGCAGAGGCTAGTCGATGCCTCCTGACAGCATCGCTGGACGTTGGATGGAGGATCAGATTAAGTCGCTTGGAGTTTGGTTCGGACTAGACCTCCAAATAGAGAACTGGACCGAGGTATGGAGCTGGGTGACCCACATAGTCAAGACCTGGTCTTGGCGGTAGCTATCCCTGAAAGGGAGGGCGGAGGTGGCCAATGTGTTCATCGCATCGGTCATCACCTACCGCCTAACCGTCGTTCCTTGCTCTCATTCGTGGTCGCTGAAGCCCCAGACAAAATGTTCCCTCGTGAGAAATAAAAAATCACTTTATTCTCTGTGCAAGTTTTGAAGAGTGCAGTTCGATTTTAGCAGCTATTCAAAGCTACAACGAAAATGACAAAGGAGCATATTCGGTATATTTTGCTTTAAGAGTTCAATAAAGGCAACAACGCAACGGAAAGTGTAAGGAATATTAATGCAGTGTACGGGGATCAGACAATAAGCTTAAGCCAGTGTCAACAGTGGTTCCAGAAATTCCGAACCGGAAACTGCAGCCTAGAAGACGAACCACGTCCTGGGAGATCTGTAGAGATCGACGAGAATGTTCTGCAAACCCTGGTTGAATGAAATCCCATCGTAACTTTTGAGGAACTAGAAGAGAAACTTGGATTTGGTCATTCAGCCAGTCATTCAAGTCAGCGCTAGAAGAAAAACGACCACCTTTGATTTCAATATGAAAGGGTGTTCTTCCATCAGGATAACGCTCAGCCACAGACAGCGAGGATGACATTCCAAAGGCTGGAGTAGATTGAATGGGAAATAATGCCGGACATTGCCCCATCTGATTATCATTTACTCCGCAGTCTTCAAAATCATTTGGACGGTAAAAATATGAATTCTGTAGACGCGGTAAGAAGAGTACTGGAGGCGTGAATTTTGGAAGAGGGTCCTTGCAAGTCTACCAGATAGATGGAAGAGCATTGTAGAAAATGAAGGATCGTATATTTTACATTAAAAATATCATTGTTCCTCCTAATTTTGAAAAATATAAGAAGTGTTAAAAAAAAAGCGGCATTATTTATGGGATGATCCAATACAACTATTGTGTACGTTATCCTTTTAAAAATTTCGAAAGAATGGAAAAATAAATTTCTGTCAGCACTCGAGAGAATGTGGGAGGAAGAAACTGTATTTAAAAACAATGGTAGAACAAGTCATTTGTTGATTCGTGTAAAAGAAGTTTAACTTGATGTCAGTGAGGTGAAATATTTGCAACCGAGATTCAAAACTGTGACATAAGCTCAGCTCACATACGATTTTACATCTTTCTAAAGCTCATCTTAAAATATCTAAATACACTTCAAGTAATCGACAAATATCTCCAGTATTTCTCTATGTACAATGTCTTCTGACGTCAGAGACCGGATATAGCTGTTGCTGCTCTAATCGGATTTACAGTGTTATACATGCTGCATAATAAACTTCTTTACATTCGACAGCACGATTCTTAGTAATAGTGTTACTTCAGTGTTTTTCAATACCTGGCTACATTATCTTGCCTCTCACTTATGTGATGGTTAGTTTCTTCAGTGGTAAGCATCATCACAACGGATCTTGAGCTTCACATATGTTCGTCCACAATCAAATACGATAGTTCTATAATTTCTTTTGTATAAAACATTTCCTCTCTGTCTCTTTAAGAGAGATTTTACCGTTGTGAGATTTCTACATGCAACGTTGCTCATGAATAAAATTCTTATGTCATGTATTTCACAAATTCTTTAGATCAGATATTATTGTACATCCCAACATTGTGAATATACAGGACTTTTATATAATTTAGTAGATTCATGTAAAGGCATGTAGCCTAGTGGTTAGGAATGTTTGGCTTCCGTTAGACCGTGTGTTCGATTCTCAGACCATGCAACGAGTTGTGCCCTTGAACAAGGGACTTCATTTCACGTTGCTGTAGCACACTCAGGAGAAAATGAGGACCGATAACTCCTCAGAGTTAACATTGCGACGAAATGGCATAACGCTCAAGAGAGAACCTTGTACTTTCAGGCTAAGAACCTTCAAAATCCGGTTAAGCTCCGACCTCATGAAACAGGAGGTCTGAGACAGACATTCAAGTGGATTCTTCTTCCTACAAACTTGGTTCTGAAGACTATTCAATTGTTCTATTTTATGAACTTATCTGCACTGGAGTCTGATTTTACGCCCTTCAGGAAATAGGGTCGTGACGTAGGGCTTAGATGCTCATACATAATTCTACAATTAACTTAATCTTTTTTTATAATTAGAGCACATATACAATAACTAATTATTCCTCATTTAGACATAAGACCAGTAAGTTTGAGGTGAGGGCTTACTTGATACTATGGATCCCAGTACTTGACTGTATCATTATTTTATCGACCACGAAAGGATGAAAGACAACATGGGCATGATTTCGATTCAGAACATAAAGAGCAGTATTTGAATGCCACAAAACATTTTGCCTGGTGCTTCAACGACTCTGCCAACCCACCCCTCTTGTAAATATATGTATATACATATATATAATCGTAAGCTCGCTTACACGTACATACACACGCGTTCTCCCTCATACACACATACACGCTCACATACACACACGCACTTGGGCGCCCTAGTTCAGCGGCGTCACTGTTATTTCCCCTTCACTCAGCCTCTTCTGGTCATTTCACTATGTTAAACCGTTAATCGCGACAATTTTTTCTCTCTCCGTCTTTTTTCGTTCTTTCTCCATTTTCCCTCTCAATCCTTTCTGTCGAAGAGCGTAGGCTGGAAACTTCAAAGACTTTTCCATTCTTCCTGAGCGTCAAACGAATACACTTGCTTGTTACCCCATCTGTCTTTGTCTTTTGTTTTCTGTGCATTTGAACGATACATTTATACACATATATGGAGATTGGTAAAGTTTTTTTTTTTATATCATTTATTACCATTAGACATATTTCATTCGCTAATGTGAGTTCTAAAATCGTACATGTAGGAGAAACCTATTAGATATCTCTTATCAGAAATGCTTCAGACAGAGAATCAAATAATAACAATCTCCTGTTTTGATATGTAATTACTCTGCAAAAAAATATTTTCCAAAATTTTCAATACTTATCCATACCTCACACAAATATAGCATCAACAGATGACTTTGGAGTACTGGAATAATCAGGTGTGCTTCAAGAGGATACAGCTTGGATTTTAACCCTATCTACATAATATCCACGAAGGATGAAGTGGCGAGCCATGAGTTGAGACTGAGTCGCAAAGTCATGGCTGTTACTGCAGAGCCTGCGCAGACGGAGGACTTGGGAGTAAGGAATGGAGAGCTTGATGTGCGTATGGTGCGAGGAGGAGAAGTTAAAATAGGAGTGAGTCGGTGTGTTAGTAGTGGATTGAGGTAGTGAGAGCGGAGTGGTGTATACCGAGATTTTCTCTCTCTCTCTATCTCTTTCTCTTTCTCTCTTTCTCTCTCTCTCTTTCTCTTTCTCTCTTTCTCTCTCTCTCTTTCTCTCTCTCTCTCTCTATCTCTCTCTCTCTC
>NC_068986.1:543810-546322 GCF_001194135.2 Octopus bimaculoides
TATATATATATATATATATATATATATATATATGAGAGACTGACTGAAAGATAGATAGATAGATATGTGTGTGTGTGTGTGTGCTACATATAATTTTTTTCAAACCTTAGCACTAGGCCAGGAGGTTTTAGGGAAGGAGTTAGTAGATTACATCGTCTCCAATACTTGACTTACTTTATCGACCCTGAAAGGATAAAGAAGCAATGCTTACCTCAGCATGTTTTAATCTCATACCTCAAAGTATTTTATTCAACGATCTGACGATACTGCCAGTACACCGCCCTTGTGTCTACTGCAAAAACAATGGAACACAAATTATGCGTGCAGCGAGGAATAATAGAAATAGAAATACAAAGATAAATAGCGTCGTCAGAAACCTTCGAGGATTAAACAAACATCGTATTTCATAATATTGCATAAGGCTATCAACTTTCAGTATTTACACACGTGAATGTGTATGTATGTATGTTGCGCGTACGTGCGTGCGTGTATAAGCGTGTGTATTTTGTTGATGTACGCCGACGAAAGGTGAAACATCACAAGAAACGCTAAAAAAAAGTAAAAATAAAATTCTGCTCTTTCAACATTTGTTCAACCCTGAGTTACATACACTCCTTTATGAGTCTCACCACCAAAAAGGGAATGAACCAGTGTATCGGTTTGGTGGAAATCTATAACCAATTCACCAATGCTATTGTATTGTTCACCCATTGCGATATAAAATATACCTTTTATCTTTTATTTGTTTCAATCATTGAACTGTGGTCATGCTGGGGCATCGCGTTGAAAGGTTTAGTCGAACAAATCGAGACCCCAGTACTTACTCTATTCAGTCTCTTTTGCCTAATCGATATTTAAAAAAATTAAAATAAAAAATAGGACAAAAATTTATTAACGTTGAGTTGTTCAAAAGTCACCGTATAGGTAAGGACTTCAAATCACCAGTGGTTCAGAAAATATATAAAAGAGTTATAGTAGTAGTTCTTCTTCTTCTTCAGATGCTTCTGAATTCTCTCAATTTCTCGTATCAGTTCACGTGTGTAATGTCAGTCAAAACTATTTATTTTCATCTGTTTATTAAAACACGTCCCCTTTTATTTCTGTATAGACATATCTTCACCACGATGATGATGATGATGATGATGATGATGGCGATAGTGGTGGTAGTGGGGATGCTGATGAAGACGAGGACGAGAAGGAAGAATAAGAGGAGGGGAGAGGGGGGAGAGGAAGACGATAAGAAAGAGGAGAAAGAAGAATATGATTATAGTAATGATTTTCGAGGCCCTTCCAGCATCAACGGCAAGAGTTGTAGCAGAGGAAAAGAAGAAAATTAAGATGTTTGTGGAATTGTTAACGTTGTCATGGAGACTGTCGTCGTCATCATCATCATCATGTCGTCGTTATCATTATTTCTAAGCTAATTATTCCATACTAATATTATTTTATATATTTTCGTTTTGATTAGAGCAATGGGGATTGAGGGGGAGGAGCGAACCTAGAATACAGCAAACTATACCAATAACTGGAGCATCGTTACCAATAATGTCAGAGTCAAATGGTAAGAAGTACAGAAAAGGGTAGGAGGGAGGGATTCAAATGTCAAATTGAACAAATTTCATGGACAACTGATATTTAAACATCTTCCAATAATTATTACAGATCTTGAACATTTCACGTAGTTATGGTAAGCTGTGCGATTTCTCAAATTGTTTGCCATAGATTTAGGGTATTTTAAAAATCCCCGGGTATATTTCCGAATAAGAAGACATGGGTTTCAATAGCGTTCGCTGAGGAGATAACTTTCATAAATCTAAAATGCGAGATAAATTTTCTGTCTGTGTGTCTACTACTATAGCTTCGGGCCGACGAAGACCTTGTGAGCAGATTAGGTAAACGGAAATTGGAAGAAGCCCGTCGTACATACATATATGTATATATAACTGTTGTGTGTCTTTGTATCTGTGTTTGTGCCCCCTTTAAAGGATAAAGTATTATTAAAGTAATATTTCGTGATGTGCAAACTGATGCCACGAGTTTACCTTCAGATATACTCATTAGGTTATTTTTTTGTATTATCTGAAATGGAATACCCGCATATGTATTAGTCCCCAAAAGTGAATTATCATTGATTTCTATTTTATATATTTTGTATATTTCTAGATAAATATATAAATATATGATAATCAAGACCCCGCTGTACGATATGCAGATGCATGTAATGCTAAAGGGTTGTACCTGATTGATTTGGAAATTCGTTTTTCCTAAATTACTTATATATATATATATATATATTGTTGTACTTGGGGATGGTCATATTGCCAGTTTAGCCAATAAAAACACACGCACTGTATATTTGGTGTTAATTTTTTTTTTTTTTCAGCTTTATATTACATTAATCTTAATCTTAATCTTATTTCGGCCAGAGTTCTTTCGTCACACTTCTGTGACCTCATCAGTGGTCCTTTGTTTCCTTCTTTCTTATGTGTGTCTCACCTTGCTAACTATCAGC
>NC_068986.1:546332-547736 GCF_001194135.2 Octopus bimaculoides
TATATATATATATATATATATATATATATATTTCCAAATTTGTGTAAATGTATATACAATAATATATCAGTGGAATAAAGTTACAACTTGGTCTGGTTTTCTTTTTTTTATTTTAAAGGTTGAAGTGTGTTAAACATTAACAAAATATTTAGTAATGTTCATAAAGTTCAATTAGCGCTTTCATACGTTCGTAGTAATCATCAGATTTTAAAACGTATTTAACTGACAGTTGAGTTGAGTGCTTGACAACTTAGTTGGCTTCAACCGTTTTTATTTGAGTCAGTGGGAGTCTTTTGTAATTTGTTTATATACATGTTTAAAGATATTTTTTTAATCTACATCCTTAACTGATTGTTATATTATTGTTGTTATTTCCGTTCAGAACAGGTTTGAACATTTTAATAAACCGTTTTTCTTTTATCTTTCTTCCAACCTCACTTGTGTCACGTAGTTTGTGGAAAGGGAAACATTTTCTGACCACATGCTTCTGTATGTTCGCTCAATGGAATTTGGCAAACATTGGTGTTCCGGACTTGTTGTCTGGGAACTCGTGAGTGTTCCGAAAATGCATTCCCTGTCTCGCAATTAGGGTATTTAATGTACTAGATCAAATTTCTGCTTTTGCAATTCATATCTGCATTTGTGAAAATCTGTCCATTTTTTTTGTTCTAATGGATCTACCAGTATGCATATACTAACACGTTCCACATCTATTATCATTACACTTGGATACTGTGAATGTTTTATCCTCTTTGTTCATGTTGGACTTTGCCTTTGTTAATAGTTTCTTTGAGTTATGTGGTTGCCTTTTGCTTAAGATAAATGTTTGATTAGGTATTATGTTTTCTTCATTTGTCACTTTCATGATTGGCAAATTTGTCGTGATGATGTTAAAAATGTTTTGGTGATGCGGATTGTGTATTACTACAAATGGTATTGTGTTCCTTTGATTGGTTCGTCTCTTTCGTGTTGCTCTAAGTTGTTCTATAGGAATCTCTTTTGTTTGTTGTATGCTATTTTCTATAAATAGGAGAGGGTCTTTTTGCTTGAGCAGAAATCCATTGAGTTCTCTAAGTCGTATGTTCCTGGTAGAGGGGAAAGAATATAAATTTTACATTCTCCTCTCCTGCTATGGTCTCTACACATTCTGATTGACTCTTCCATGTGTTAACATGTACCTCCGTACGACAATGTAAACTTTCATTTAATCAAAGTATCCTTAGCCTGAAGAGTGGCATGCGGTATACATCTCACTTGGATATTTACCACTTCTGAGGTTCCGCTCGCTATGAAACATATGTAGCCTAGATCTCATCTACTCCATACCTTAACTTATATAGTGCGTGTGTTTATTTTAAGAGAAAAGAATGACCGCCCCGAAATATAACAATATATATATATATA
>NC_068986.1:548012-558602 GCF_001194135.2 Octopus bimaculoides
ATATATATATATATATATATATATATAATACAGAATGGGACAAGAACGCAAAACATCAAGACAGTTAGGTAATACATCCAGATAGACGATACAAAGAAAACATGGACAGGTCATTCGGAGTTTTCTGTCATCAGTCGAGATCCAGATTATCTTTGCAATTTCGGCAGGTTATTCTAGTAGGTAGGTAGGTAGGTAGGTACCTACCTCCACCACAGCTTGACAACCGGTATTAGTATCCCCCACAACTTAGCCGTTCGGTAAAATGAACAGTTAAAATAAGTACCAGACTTTATGAAAATAAGTTCTAGGGGCGATTTGTTCAACTAAGCCCATCAATTCTGTGCTCCGGTATGGCCGCAGTCCAATGAATGAAACAAGTGAACGAAATAAAAAAAGAGAATTACTTCAGAGAACACGTTGTATCTATAGTGTAGATTTGTCTCACTAATTTCATTTGTTGTGGATGTTATTGATGTCGCTGCTGTAGCAGTAATTATTGCGCTGCTATCACTACGTAGCTTTTATATCAACCTGACCGAGCAGTCACGTGATCAAATCGTTGTAACTGTGACCTTCCCATCTTTCGTGGTTATTGTCGCTGTTTTTCGGGAATAGAGAACTCTTGAGTACTATATCCAATGTGCCCTTCATTTTTAAGATACTGTTTCAGGGTGATCTGGCTGCTATTGCTCGGAGGCCTAATGACACCACAAAGAGGTATCCTCAAGATTGCCATGGTGACAAAATCAAAAACTGCTGGAGAAATGAAGTCAACACAGACATCTTGAGTCTATAAACGATATCTTTTATGTAATTCATTTCTTACTAAGCCTCGAGGCTATACATTTATAAACAAGAGAAATTGAGATTTGTAAAGTTTCTGTCATTTTCAAAGATAAATTAAGAGAAGCTGTTTCAACCAGAGAAAGTATTCAATTTACTTATTAACTTTCTTGTTTAAAAGCAATTATCAAATGTTAATGTATTTAATATCGGAATACAATTTATTCGTTGAAGAGGGAAAAGGATACAGTTATTTCACGACATATTTCGATATAGAGGTCAAATTGAAAGTGTAACCAGAAATAATCTGCAGATTTTTTAATGACTTAATCTGCGGAGGAGTGTTGAGAAGACGGCAAACTGGCAGAGTTGCCAGTATCAGAGAGAAGGCCAGGCGTTATTTGCTTGGACTCTCTGTGCTCTACGTTCAAAACCCACCAAAGCCAACTTTGTCTTTCGGTGTCGATAATAAAGTACCGATCCATGAGTCAGTCATGGAAGGACAGCATGTATTTCGTTTGGGACGGGGCTTTAGACGATTGGAAGGAAACGGAGACCCGACTCGAATGCTAAAAGCACCCATCATGCTGTTAAAACGAGTGACGGATTCAGCCAACAACAGAAACAGCTTTCCCACAGGATTCCACGTAATTTCCATCTACCAAATTTCTCTCCTAAAGCTTACGTCAAACCGAGGCTATGAAATAAGACACTTACCCAAGGTGGCACCCGTCAGTGGGTTTGAATATTACAACATCATGGAGCTTCTCCACTCTGTAAGCACTAGCCTCCAGAAGTTCAATCACAGCATCGACACTATCAACCTCGCTAGTCTGGTGAAAGCTGTATGATGGCCTCCCTTATTCCTTCTACTAATGAATGATGTCTATCTGGAAGGAGGCAGACTAGGAAATGTTGGTTTAATTGATTCCAGAATATAATTTTTTACAATCTCCAGAAGGTTGAAAAGCAGATTCAATGCCGGTAAAGTTTGAAATTAAAAACGCACAGATATTACAAAGGCTGTCATTAACAATTACCCTCGAACCAAATGATACTTTGTAATTTAGGTGAATGGCCAACAGTCTTAAAAGAAAGATCAGCTGATCACTTGAGTCCCACTATTCGACTGGAACTATATTTTATCGAACTCAGAGAGGAAGGACAGATAAAACTGAGCTCGTTAGGATTTGATCTCAGAACATTTAGAACCTGAATAAATACCGCAAAGTGTTTTAACCAACATTCTGACGATTCAGATACCCCAGTGGCCACCACCGACAAAATAACTGTTTCTGATTTAGTCACAAAACCAGCAATTTTAAGAGGAGGGTTTATTCGGTGTCCTTAGCCTCAGTATTAAACTGGTACATTATTTTATCGACGACAAAATTTAACTCCGGTGCGATTAGGACTCTAAAAGTAAAAGTAAAAGAACCATAAAAAATACTATAAAGAATTCCAACTCTCCACAGATACAAAGAAAAACATATATGCGTGTGTTGTTTGTGTGTATTGATTTTAGGCAAGACGGGAAGCGAGGTGGCTTACGCGACATAGAGCCAGCAGATGTCCATACCCTCTCCCCTTTGTGGACATCGTTTCTCCCAAAACAAATGAGACACCATCAGTGCAGTATCATCTGGGGTGAACCGGTGCACCGTTATGACCATCACCGTCTGATATGCTTCCGCTCGGTCTCCCAGCCCTACAGTGATGCCTAGCTCAATGCAGTGCCATCACTCTCGACTGGTACTCAGCTGGATAGCAACTGTTTGCGCATCGGCATTTCTCTGAAGCTAGGCATCCGGATCTATGAGCCTCGCAAATGGCTCTGCGGATCCATTGTAAATTCTTTTAGTCCCCAGCTGTTGCCATGCCATTATAGTGCTGGCTGTCTTCCACGCTATGGTACTCTCAGTGAGATCATAAACCATGGCCTGGACGCCGCAGGCCTCCCTTCTCAGCTTAAGACAGCAGGGTCAGAGAGTGGGGACTGTAAAAGGCCAGACAGCATGACAATTTTCCCGTTCCGTGGTGGTAGGCCCCCACGTCTTGGATGTCACATGCTGCAACACCTTCTCCAGCGTCCTTAGTACGTTCGGTTGCCAGCCCAAGCTTCGCTTCTCATCAAGACGAGAAGGTAAAATGTCTGAATATCGGCCGCTCTCAAATAGATTTGTGGTCGAGCCTGTAGCAACAGACACCTCCAGCGTTCTCTCCCCACCACCAACCATGGCTATATCCCTGCTCACAACTATCGAGGCAGAGTTGACTATCCGCAAGTGCAAACCCCGTGAGTCGGAGTGGCTGTTTCAGTGCGTCTCCCTCGCTATTCTCCGGGGCAACGCCTTTCCCATTGACGAGCCTTTTTAATTGTAGCTGTTGTAGCTCTTTAAGACCACAAATAGTCTTTTAAATGGTGTCCAAGTTTTGACACAATTATTAATCGTTTCAAATGTCCATAGCAACATCATGTTAGCTCACCTATGTGTCACCTTAGCTTCACCCTGAGAGCAGCGACAGTTATTGTTGCTATTGTTGTTGTTGTTGTTGTCAACTATGACGAAGCAGTCCTCTGCTTGATGAATATTCTAATCATGATTATTTTAATTTTATAGACGTTGTTTATCAGCTTTCTTTTCCTTTTCCTTTTCCGGGTGGTATTGTTTGGTTAGAAATACATCACTGTTATTTCTTTCAGTCCGCACGACAATGTGTAGACTATTTTATAGATAGCAGTTTCTTTGGAAGCCATAAGTGGAGATTTAGAGTGTCTAAAATCTTTAGATATTACAGAAATAAATCAAGTTAAACTTGCTTGACAGCCTGATAAATATAACAAGACATTTTTTGAAATTTGAAACAAAAGAAAAATATATAAAATGAGAAACCAATTCCAGAGACAGACAGCTAGAGATTAACAGGTGTTAAAAATGGTCGAGCCTACCTTTTTACAGAGCGAAACAAATTATTTAAACATTTAAGTTGAGCTCTATGATAAGTCTCTCTCACTTCACTATTACGTAACCCTATCAATTGGATCAGATGGGAGAGGATGTTAGCTTCATAATACTGCTACTGACAGAGGGTGGTAATGGTGGCTATAGTTGTGATAGTGAATTTTATGGTGGAGAAGATGATTATGCTGATGGTGGTAGTGGTTATAGTGGTGATCATTTCTGTGATGGCGTGTTATATAAGGTAACAAGAATGAGAAAAGCTACAGTATAGAATTTCCAATGATTTCCCGAATACAAAAACAAAACAAGTAAACAATTTTAATATGATCGTTTTCTTTGGAATCCTAAAAAGCGTCTAATTCTCAAAATTCCCAAAATTCCTCAACATAAAATCTCTTATTACGTTTGCTGTTTATTTAGTTTATATATATATATATATATGCGTATACATATGTGTGTATGTGTGCGTGTGTACGTACACATATATAGGCATGTATGTATCAATATATATGTTAAAATATAAATTTATTGTTATCTATCTATATATAAGATACGTAAATACATAAATATATATGTATACATATGTAAATAAACAAATAAATATGTGTGTATGTGTGTGTGTATGCATGTATGTATGTTTGTATATACGTAATTAATAATGTCTACGGTTATGAATGTACAGAAACACACATATAAATTATATTGTGTGTGTGTGTGTGTGTGTGTGTGTGTGTGTGTGTACTTATGTATACACACACATGTCACTAGAGAAGATGTAAAAATAAACTGTGGTGAATTCTTGTGTGTATACGCCGCAGCGAGAAAGAGGCGGCAGTTAGTGTGTGTGGTTGGGTGGGTGGAATGTAATAAGATAGAAAAACAAAAAGAAACAGAGAGGGAGAAAAGAAAGGTAGATTAAATAATTTCACCGAGTGGTTGTACATCTCCATTGTGTATTTAAATGTTTAGCATTCCCAATATTCAGTTATGAGTCTATTTGTGGAAATAATCCGAAGCTTTTTTGTTGTCTTTGTTTATATTAGCGGTGAATTTTTAGTAGTCATTATTCTTGAATATTGCACCAGAACAAGAAACATGTGCAACGAAGTGCAAGTTATCATTGGTGATATTGCATGGAAGCACATCAACATGCGCGTGGAAGCATGTGTTCTCGATTGTTTTTTGTATGGTGGGATCGACGTCTTAAAGGATTCTGCAGCTATTTGCTCTTAATATCTTGGTAATTATAAGACGGTGTGTTGGCTGAATCGTTACAGAGTTGGTTAGATTGCTCTTCCCTATTTGTTCTAGCTCTCAGTGTTCAAGATTCAATATCCGTTGAATTCAACTTCGCCTTTCTTCTTTCGTAGTTCACACATAAAACACCAGTTCGCAACGAGGTAGAATTCTTTCGTTCTCTCTCCCCGCTGTGTTCAAATCTGGAGAGGGGATGAGCTCACCTCAAAGACTCAAAGCACGTCGTATGCCAAAATGCTGTATCTACGACTCCACCAGGTAGTGAAAGTGCAAGGCACTCCTAATAACTATTTCGTTAGAGCATCGAATTAAATGCATTTTGCAATTTACTCCCAGCTGCGACAGTGAGCTGGCAGAATCGTTAGCGTTCTTGGTAATACGCTTCGCTACATTTCATACATTTTTATAATCTGAATTCTAATCCAGCCGAGGTCTACTTTACCTTTTTCCTCCAATTGAGTACAGGGATCGGCGTAATTTCTGGCTTTGTGCCAAAATTTGAAACTGTTATTTAGTTACAACTACTCACATTCTGAATTCACATGCAATCAGGTTCGATTTTGATTTCCCTTCTTCTGGTGTCGATAAAACAAATATCAGTCAGTAACTGAGATTGCTATGTAAAATATATTCATAGTGACAAAAAATATAAATATCTAAACCTATCTGCAAGATATATATCATCTCTTAGTCATTAAACGTCAGCACTTTTTAATTTAATTTCTTCATTAAGTTATATAGGTTTTTAATTTGGATTTTTAATTTTGTTCGACCGTATAATAATTCTGATACTGGCAAATCAGCACTCGAAGACAATACAAGATTTTAAGTTTATCGATAATTTATATTCCCGGCCAGATGAAAGATATAGTTGATCTTGGTTGAATATTATATTTATTGATAGTTTGACTGTAAAGAACCGTTTAATATACAGTTTGATTTCTGACTCCTGAGTTTCTTTCTTATCAAAGTAAGAAATAGTATTTCATCATTTTGAAGTTGATTAACTTGTGTTATCAACAGAGGCCAGGACTTTGATCGGAGGATTTAGTTCAGTCATGGCCAAACAGAGGTCCTTACTGAATGACACGCTTAACGAAAAATTACCTTGATTTTTATTAGTAATGCGGCTCGCCTGGTATTGGGTCATGTCTCGTGCAGCCCTATTCCCCTAAAAAGCTTGGCTGGTTTAGTTGACCAAAGTACTTGGCTGTTACTTGACTTTATTTTATTGACTCCAGAGAGGATGAAAGTCAAATTTAACGTCGGTGGTATTTGAAATCAGAACTTAAAGTATCTAAAAAAAGAAAAAGAAAAAAAAAAGCAAAGCATTTTGCCGAACGCTCTAACGAATCTGCCAGCCCTTGAAATTGATGAAACAAAATCGGAATAAAGAAGACCAAACGATTAGCAATACAACTACTACTATATATCTGGCACTGCATATTTCATCGAGTATTTTCTTGAAGTTTTAAGTACCATCAAAGAAGAGCTCAGCAATCACTTAGAACTACCAATAATACTGCTACGCACATTTATGCTCTTATTCATACTCTTCCGACCACCATCAACTACTACTATGACTGCTGCTGCTGCTGCTGCTACTACTACTACTACTACTATTATTACTTACTAATTTAATAAACCTCCAATTCTTTTTAGCTTTTATTTCACGAAACTGATAATTGAAAACGAAAATTCACAATGATGATTATTCCAAAATATGATACCGAAGAATGATCAAACATATTCTATACCGTCATTCCCTGTCGGTTTAGTCGGGATTTTTGTGTTTGCTGGTTGCTTTTTGTTTTGTCTTGTCTTTTTTTTTTCTTTCTTTCCTTACATCAAATGAATGCCGCCGTTAAATGAAAGCAGCAATTAGAAAGAAATATGTTTTACGTTCTACAACTAACAACGAAGAAGTGTGGAATTTGTAGAATTCCTGTGAATAGCTTTTCGTCTAGAATTTAATAAAACTGGGATTTGTATAAAAATAACACTGAAGACGAAATCAGCGATACAAATTCGTGACATCTATCTTTGCTTAAAAGTCACGACTAACATCTTTGAAAGATATACATTAATGTTTTTTCTTCATTATTTCTTAACTCATATTTTCTGTTGTGGTTTTTTCTTGTTTCTTTTTCTTACTGCTGCTGCTGCTGCTAATATTGTTATCTTACCTTCTATGTTTTTTTTTAATCTACTGACTAAGGAAAAGCATACTGAGAAGAAATCTGTATAGAAAGCAATATAATAAATTAACTCTCAAAGGTAATATTACTTTTGAATGCAAAGCTGTTATCACCTCCTACTTCCTCTCCGACTTGTTAAAAATAGCAATCAAATTCGCTCAAATCACACTCCACTATCCTAATAAAAAAGAAAGAAGGACGCGTTGAACAATATAGTCGAAGATTTACAAAAACCAGGATGGTCGTGGTTGGAACGCCTCGGGTGAAGTTTGACTGACGACATCATCATTATGTTTTAGTAATTTACGTAACAAATAACTATCTACTACTACTGCTACTACTACTACTACTACTGCTGCTGCTGCTACTACTACTACTACTACTACTACCAGTCCATGTTTCACTCACATCTATTCAAACTTAAAGTACCCACCTCTAAATAAGCATCTAAATCCTCCTTCAGAAAAATATTTTACGCCGACCAATCATGTTGTCCCTACCAGAAATGCTAAACCCATAAAATTAGTGCCCACTAAATACAACGTGTCTACCAAACATGTGCCCATTAAACAAGCTGTGAACACTAAACATATTATACTACCAAACATGAACCTACCCAGTAAAAGTGCATTATACCTTCTCAACATGTACCCACAAAGTTTGTCCACCAAAAATTTACTCACTAAATATGTTATATCCGTCAAATATATCCCCATCATACATGGCCCCAGCAAACATGCACCCAGCAAACATGTAGCTATCAAGCATGAACCCACCTGACAGATATCTATCAAATGTGTACCCACTAAATATCTACCCACCAAACATCTATCCCTAAGATGTACTCATCAAAATTGTTCCCATCAACTATGTGCCCATTAAGCATGTACCTATCGACTATATAACCACTAAGCATCTATCCACCAAGCATCTACCCAAACGTATACCCATCAAACATCACCCCTTCCCCAAATATGTATCCACCAGACATGAACCCTCCAAAATTGTTCCCATCAAACATGTGCCCATCAAACGTGTACCCTCCAAATATATTATGCCCATCAAATATGGCTTACTCTTCTCCTTTGCACAAACACTGATAAATTTCATGCTTTATTTTCCGTATTTGTTCCAACTTTCATTGATACTGGCACCTAGAATAGAGGTAACTGCGCAGTTAAGATGCACGCTTCACAATCACGGTGATCTAGGTTCAGTTCCATCGTGCAGCACCCTAGCCAAGCGTCTTCTATTTTAGTCTCAAGTTGTTTTGATGTGTACAACACATTTGTAAGGGAGGAGAAATGATAGAGGGTATATGTTTATGGGTTACATACTTTTTTGGTACATATTTAGAAGACGCGAGCTATTTCGTGGATACAATACATTTGCTTGGCACGAATCTGCCAATTGATTACGAAAAGACTGTCGGCTACGTGTTGTGTGAAGGCATATTATCTTCTCCGTTATTTGTTGGCGTAGAACTGTGGGACTGATGGGGAGAAAGAGGCGATAAAACCACATCTCATGCATTATCTTCCCGCCCGTCCCCAAAGCTTGTGACAGAGTGGACACTACTATAGGTACCCAGTGTCCGGTAATGTGCTAAACAAGGATTAAGTCTACTAATCATAACAGGTGCGGGGCATCCAATCAGCTTTTGCATTGATTTCTCTAATAAATATAAACTCTGCTTTATCCATTGAGCATTTAAAAACACGTTTATGCATACATACACACATGCACACATGCACACATGCACACATGCACACAGACACACATGCACACAGACACATAGATAGACAGACAGACTGATAAATAGACAGATATAAAGAGAGAGTGAGGAAGAGAGAGAAATAGATAGGTAGAAAGAGAGGGAGAGAGGGGAAGAAACAGACAGACAGATAGACAGTTAAAGTTCGTTCTAAAAGGGTCTTTCGTACAAGTTTCGCCTAACGGCTTATCCAACTAGTCAGTCTAAACGATTTACTTTCAAAAAATGTAATTAAATAGTGAATTATTTTTAATCTCGTTAAATCTTAAGTGTCAATTTGGTGAATTGGTCATTAAACTATGTAAGTAAGAAGTTTTTTATAATTATTATTATCATTATTGTGGCCAATAAAACGAATTAATTATTATTATTATTGTCTATTAGAGAAAGGGATTTTCGAGATTAACTATTTTTAATCTCGTTAAATCTTAAGTGACAAATTGGTGAATTGGTCAATAAACTACGTAGGTAGGAATTTTTTTTATTATTATTTTGTCCGTTCGGCTTTATGTTCGTTCGGCATTGAAGTCAGAGGAACTTACTTTGAAGGAGATTAGAATTTTGTATTTTGATATTAATAAATGTGTCTCTGGAATGTACCTTGTGCGTGACTGCATATATATATATATATATATATATATATATATATATATATACATACACACAGAGGGTGTGGACGGTATTTGGTATTTTAAAAAAACTTATATAATAACAGAAAGAACTATTTTTATAAAAATAACATAAACATAAGGCTAAATTATCAATTTAATAATTTCATTCAATAAAACCACCATAAGCATCAAAAACTACCTCTAAGCGGATTCGAAATCGTTTACAAGCTCGGATTAAGTGGTTCCTGTTCATATCGGACATGACTCAAACTATGGCTGCTTTCAAAGAATCTTTGGTGCTATGAGGATGTTCATTGACATTTCTCTCAACGATACTCCATACATAGTAGTCCAGTGGATTGAGATCTGGGGGATTAGGACGCCAAATCTTGGGCCTGATGTGATCAAGCAAATTGTCGGTCATCCATTCTTGTGTCATTTGAGCCTTGTGTGATGGTGCAGAATCTTGTTGAAAGACATAAGGCCTTCCATTGCATACACTGTTGATCCAAGGCTTAACGACTTTATCCAGAACCTCAATATACGCAGCAGCATTCACCCGAAGGCCTTGTGGAAAAAAGTGAAGAGGCATCACATGTCCTTCATTGCTAACAGCACACAGAACCATGACACTCGCAGATAATTTTGTGTGCATCACACTTCGAACCTCAGAAAGGTCTGCCTATGCCCATCTGTCATTTCTTCTGTCATTTCTTCTGTTAGTTTTCTGGTCCTGGTCGAAGTTTTTCTCATCTCAATAACACCAAATCACACCATCTTCTGGTGGAATTTTAAGTTTGTTCAAAAGTCTTTTGGATCTGATTAAAGGGATCTTTATATATGTATGTATATATTGACCCATGATTGATCGAGAGGGGGGAGTCGAGAATCAATCAAACCCAGTTGACACGGAAACGACCTTGGACTTGAATATGGCTATTCATTCGAACAGCCAACGAAGTGCGAACAACTTTGGATGCAAGCTGTGCTGTAGAACCTTTGCA
>NC_068986.1:558702-559997 GCF_001194135.2 Octopus bimaculoides
ATATATATATGTATATGTGTGTGTGCGTGTGTCTGTGTGCACTATATATTTATAAAAGTAATAGACTTCTGGTAACGCATGCGCAATGATAAACAAGTACCGGTAGGAGTTAGCTGTACATGTGCCCAACCGACTTTGTTTCCTCATAACTTTCAGAAAAATGGATATTTCTTAATGGAATGTTCTACAAATTTACTTCAGATGGTTTAGATTCCGATTATATCAGAATTTGTTTTGAAATTAATTTTTCGAACACAAAATGTAATGTGTGTCATTATGCATATGTACTATCTCACCAATTTTTCTTCTTTTTTTTTTTTATTAAATTCCCATATAATCGGAATCTACACACTCAGAAAGTTGCGAAGAAACAAAACCAACTCGCGTGAATTTTCTTAAACTCTTCTCCCCACTCACCCGAAAGACGTTTTTTTTCTTCTTTTAGGTTTTTCGCAACAGATTTAGATATAATCGAAACCTATGTCATCTGAAACATATTTGTAGAAAACTTCATTGAAGATTATCCATTTTTCTGGAAGTTATGAAGCACCAACGTCGGTGAAGCGCATTTGTGTATGTATGCTCATTGCTTCAAAATAAGTAATACAAAGATCATATTGTTATTATATATCTACGTATCGTTTTGCTTCGCTTCACTTTCAGTTTGTTTGTAGCAATAGTGAATTATGTAACTGCATGTTATATATAAACAAAGGATAGACCTCTTTCGGTTCCGTTTGGATCAAAAGGTGACAATAATGTGAATGAGATAGGCTCAATCTTTCACTACACATAAACGTGAATAAGATATCAGCATTTACAATGATATTGTGTTTAGTAACAAATACTAATTGTATTTAAAATGCATCAGAGTGTGTATATACATACGTGTGTGCGTGTGTGTCTGTGTGTGTGTGTATTGTGTATTATTAAGTTTATTGCCAGTAATTAGGTAGTAATTTCTCATTGCTTTATAAATGCATATTTTCTTAACATAATTGCATTTCATTTTATAGCGTCACGTTTTTCATTATTGATGTTCGAGTTTCATTCATGTTGCATTTCCTGCCATCATTCTTTCCATATGCATGACATATGTATACTTACGCATATACACTATAGGAATATATGATACGAAACGTATGTAAAACATGGTATCTTAAAGATAGCATTTCCGCACTAGTATATATATAGATATAGAAATATATATGTATGTATGTATGTGTGTATGTACGGGGCGTGTGGGTGTTGGTGTGGTTTGTGTGTGTGTGTGTGTGTGTGTGTGTGTGTGTGTG
>NC_068986.1:560164-565388 GCF_001194135.2 Octopus bimaculoides
TAGCGGTTCGGCAAAAGAGGCCGATAGAATAAGTCCTGGGGTCGATTTGTTCGATTTGGCTGCTGTCAAATGATTGAAACAAATAAAAGAGAATAGTCGTTTGCGAAATTCTGTTTCCATGAGATGAGAAGTAAGCAATTAGGAGTTAATGAATATATTAATCTATTAGTTAATTAATCAATTAATTATTGCAGCGGGTAACAAAGCAATTGAAAATCCCTTATCTGGGATGTTAAACTGTAATTTCATAAGGTGAGCCAATATTTACAGCTATTTTTAACACATCGAAATTGGGTTTGTAAAATTAACTATTATCATTATTATTATTATTATTATAATTTTTATCATCATCATCATCATCATTACGTTTTAGCATGAATATAATAGCATTTTGACAGCTTTGTATGTGTTAATGTTTTGATGTGTTAATGTTTCATAAAAATATGTAACACTATAAATTTTTGGTATACATTAAATTTACCGAACTGTTTGATTAATTATTAATTATTTATTATTTCATTAATTTATAAACAAGCAATTAGACCTAGTTAATTTAAAAAGTAGAAAATTCATGAGTTCTAACATGGGAAGTAGATTTTATACTAGTACCACGTATGATAATTATTGTATACACTGCCATATAGTATGATTCATACAGTGCTTAATTTATTGATGTTATATCTATATGAGGACATTTTATAAACAGACTCAGAAGAGTTGAATGGGTTGGTATTTTCAGAGGTAAATTTCTGTATTAACGCCCGCACGATTTTCACTAAGGAAAGCAAAAAAAAATCGGATCTTTTCGTGGAATCAAGTACCCTGATCTCCTAATATGCTGCAAATCCCTTATTTTGGTTCGGAAAAAAGGTGGGGCGAGGGCTCCATCCCCATCCCGGAATCATTGGAATTTTTTTTTTTTTTCGTTGAATGAATTCCTGTGACCTCCTAGTATGCTATAAAACTCTTTTGGGGTCCGAAAAATGGGGTGGGGTGAGGTGGGAGCCTCGTTAGCCATTTAAATAATCCTTTCCTTTTAGTATCACAGTTAGTAAACATTAATTCCTACCAAATATTTTGTTATTTTATTTCAGACTAAAAGTGAAGCTGATATGAGACTAATTTGATCTCCTGTAATGAACTCTGTCTGATACACTAAAACATCAGATATATATACCTTTGCATTATCCTGCGTGTTAAATGAATGTGTCTTGCGGCAATCCATAGATTTTGTCAAGAAAATCTATCTGTCTCTTAAATCACGCCAAACATATATATGTGTGTTTATCTAGGCACAGATACGGCTACGTAAAGAAGTTCATATCACAATCATGTGGTTCTGGATTCAATCTTAGTGAGTGGCACTTGGATGGAATTGTGAAGAAGCCTGTTGTATGGGTGTGTGTATGTGTGTGTGTTGTATGAGTGTGTGTGTTGTATGAGTGTGTGTCTTGTATGAGTGTGTGTGTCTTGTATGAGTGTTGTGTGAGTGTGTGTATTGTATGAATGTGTGTATGTGTGTGTGTGGTGTGTGTTTATGGCTACACCTATATAAATATCAGTGTTGTTGTTTATATTGTAATCAAATCACTCAGCGTCCGCGTGCGTCTTGAAACCAAAATGGAAGACAATGAGAGAACTTTATCAAAACGTATCCCAACTTCAACGTTATGTACATCATCCACAACTATATGCTAGCATTTAATTCGCTATCTCTGACATATATCGTTCCTGAGCACTTACTAAGATATGGCTTCATATTTGCCAGCAAAAAAAGAATGGCTCATTGACAGATATTGAATATTTCATTATGTTGAAATGATATTATGTTCTTCAATAGCTCTTAACTAAACAATATCCGAACTTATCTTGATCATAAGATACCATTATCTGTATAGGATCGTACTTTATAATCGAAACACACCAAATAGAAATGTCATCGTTTATCTGTCTGATCGCTGGAATTTAGCAACATCAAAATCTCACAAGTAATTAGGCAAGAAACGTATTCAACATGATGCTCGATGTCTACTTGTTTATCGTCAACGTACATTATTCGTCGGAAAACCTCTCTCTCTCTCTTTCTCTCTCTCTCTCTCTTTCTCTCTCTCTCTCTCTTTCTCTCTCTTTCTCTCTCTCTCTCTCTCTCTCTCTCTCTCTCTCTCTCTCTCTCTCTCTCTCTCTCTCTCTCTCGCTCTCTCTCTCTCTCCCTCTCTCGCTGTATTTACTTGATAGCAAGTCCGGGCAATAAGTAAATTTATGATAAGAGCATCGGCAATGTAAATGTATTTCTGAAGTTGTCCATTATTCAGTAAACGATGCTGATTGACAGTCATCAACCATTAAAAACAACGGCTTCAAACAGAAATAGATATTTTTATTAATCGAGATTTAATCGAAGAAGAAATTTATTTTAGAAATGGAGAAAATTGAATTAAATTAATGGAAGTCTAATTTTTATTGATTAACGATATTGTTGAGGCTATTATGATAGAGATATACAGGAGATATACAGGAGTATTCAAAAAGAATGAATCGATTTCATTACACAATATTTTAATAAGGAAAAGCAATAGAAAACTCCAGCTAAGTCCCAAGTATTTACTCACAATTAACTTTTATTTCCTGTCTTACAAGTGTTCAATGTGGCCACCACCTGCAGCACAGGCAACATCAATGCAATGAGAGAATTCCTCCCAGACATGTTTCAGCATATCACGATCCACTGAGTTGAAAAAGGTTCCCCTAAGCATGAAAGAGATTCCCCTAAGGTGAACATCTTCTGTGCTGTATCTCAGGACAAGGTTTATTGTCCCTTTTTCTTTGAAGGAAACACCGTTACAGGACACCTGTCTCGATATGCACCAAAACTCACTCTTCACTTCACTGCAGGCAGATTCGAACGACTTCATTTTTCAACAAGATGGAGCACTGCTCCATTGGCAACTGAAGGTTCGAGCTTTTTTAAATGAAAAAGTGCCCCCAGCAATGGATTGGTCGGAAAGGGAGCCAAGACCTTGCTCTTTGTGCTTGGCCTGCGAGATCTCCAGACCTCACTGTGTGCGATTTTTTTTTTCTTGTGGGGATATGTAAAAGATTGCATTTATATTCCACCGCTACCCACTAACCTCGATGATCTTAAACATCGAATAACAACAGCGATCAACTCAGTGGATCGGGATATACGGGTACGTGTCTGGAAAGAATTCTCTTCTCGCATTGTTGTTGCCCGTGCTGCAGGCGGTAGCCATATTGAACACTTGTAAGACAGGAAATAAAAGTTGATTGTGAGTAAATACTTGTGACTCAGCTGGAGTCACAAGTTATTGTAGAAGACATTTGCCCAAGGTACCATGCAAATGAACTAGACCTGGAACCATGTGGATGAGAAACAAACTTCTTACCACACAGCCACGAGTACATGTGTGTGTGTGTGTGTATGTGTCTGTTTATGTCTGTGTGTGTCTGTGTATGTGTGTGGCATGTATATAACCGTAGAAATAGATAGACAGACAGACAGGCAAACAGATAGATACATACATACATACATACATACATCATACACACATACCAAAAGACGTTGCAGTCAAGCAAATTATCTCTCCTAGAAATACAGAAAAGTTCGTGTACTAATAAGTATACTAATAAGTACTAATAAGTATACTAATAAGTACTAATAAGTATACTAATAAGTACTAATAAGTATACATACTTATTAACATAAATACATGCATATACATACACAAATATCTTTCCAAATGTTTAATTGGAAGATCATTTTTCTTATACAAGCTTTATGATCGACTCTTACCAAATAATGTTCCACCAGGAATGTTATGCTGTGAAATGATATTCGAATATGAATTCAAGTAAAAATTTTATAAATCATTCTTCATGGAATTCCACGGCGTCAACAAGCTACACTCCAAAATTGAAAGACAGTAACGTTGACTACAGCATCAAATGTAGGGTGCTTGATAAATCAGTCATCTATGCAAACGTATCGAAGAAATGCAGTCCGTGTACAGCAGAAAGAACTCAATCCTGCTCAAAGAACTCCGATAACTTTCTAAATCCCTCAAACAAATTTATTTTCAAAAAAGAGAAAAATATACTATGAATTCACAAATGATATAAAAATATTTTACTATTCAAAGGTTTTATGGGAAACTATTTTGTTTTTGTAATGGACGGATAAAATTGAACAATATCAAATTGGATGTATTTTCAATTATTTTCACAACCTCTATTACTGAACCATTTGATAAAAGAGATGCTGCAGTTTAGAAACAATAACCATGTAGCTTGTTTGATGAATTAAAATTAATAATATATCTAGAATATGATTACTTCCTTTAGCTAATTCACTTTTCTTTAATTAACTTGCACTCAAATTCTATATGGAAGTTATTCTTATGATTAATATGACCATTAGAACAACTTATGCTCTGTTCTGTATTTAGCCGTATTACGAGACTGCTTTTTCGTTGATTAGCTTGGTTTTATGATTTGTTTGGTTTATCGTTTGTTGTTTCTTTCGCCATATTGTTACAAAAAGAACCTAACTATAGGAGATTTTCAGGTTTATATCACACCTTTTATCTTTTGCTTCTTTCAGTGGCTGGAATGCGGCCATGCTGAGACACCACCTTGAAGGATTTTAGTCAAATGAATCGCCCCTAGAACTAATTTTTTAAAAAAATAAGTACTTAATCTAACGATCTCTTAAGTTACCGGGACATAGACAAAACAACACCGGTTGTCAAGCCATGGTGGTGGATAAACACAAACACACGCATAGATACATACGCACACACGCACGTACGCACACACACACACACATACACACACACACATACACACACACACACACATATATATATAAGACAGCATGTTCTTTATCTATCTCCTTACTTTCTGGGAGGTCTTAGGTAAAATTGTACTAATGTGTCCATCTGTTTTAATTTAATTCTATGTATTTATGCAGCAGAAAATTGCTCTGCATTTAAATTGATGTAATGGTTGCATTGTTCAATTAAATGGAGTCGATCGAAACGATCTTACTGCATTACCTCTGGATATCCTTTTGCTTATTTTGATTTTAATCTCTTTATTTGGAAACTGTATGGATAATACCGTACTAAATTCTGGTGCCTCAACTTATGTACCTAATTCATCTGAATCTAAAATTTTGATTTTATATATATATATATATATATATATA
>NC_068986.1:568719-608033 GCF_001194135.2 Octopus bimaculoides
ATATATGCATATATATATATATATGCATATATATATATATATATATATGCACGACAAGCTACTTTCACTTTCCATTTTCTAACTCCACTCACAAGGCGCTGCGGTTGGCTTGGAGCTATAGTAGAAAATGCTTTCTCAAAATGCCACGCAGTGCGACTGAACCCGGATCCATATGGTTAGTACACAAACTTCTTGCCACACAGCTACGCCTGCACTTTTTTATTATTATTTTTAATCTCCCGGTACGCATCTATGGTTGAAGCTTCTAATCGCTTTTATATTCTTATATAGGATATTCTCGAAGTAATAGACCTATTTCTTTTTTTTTGTGTGCACCTTTTTAATGCTTTCTTTAATTTCTTTAATTCTGCGAAACACTTTCAATGGTAACATTGATAATTACAATAAAGCCGAGGGGAACTCAGGGGCGCGTTCTGCTTACTAAATATCAATACTGTAATATAGTAAATTGAAAAACTTCGATCATTTGAAATTATCCAAGCAGTTAATAGACAAAAATCTTCCTTTAGTGCTGTTTGAAATCTAAAATGATAGCGAGTGGGGATAGCTCTACTAAAATGTATTGATCAAAATCTTTCGGACAATATACACAATGTAGAATGGAATGGTTGCTTCTCAATGGTCATATTTTTTTTTTTTTTCTGTCGAATAATCCGATCTAACCAGAAAATTCTGAATCATGCATCTTCGAAATTCTGTCAGATATTTATTAACAAGCTTCCATTCTGTGAACAACGGTGATGTGAAATTTCTAGTCATGAAGAAGGAATAATTTCCAATTATAACAAACATGTTCACAACATTTTTATACTGAGTACTTTTATTTCTCGTTGATACACCAAACGTATAATTTCTAGAATTTTCCATGTATGCTGTCACATAAAAGAAAATTATATATAATTTCGTACGAGCGAAGAAAGACTTTATTCGCTGATTCTTCTATAATTTGATTTTATTCGATCCAGCCCAAGTTTATCTCAGAAGCTCTCTTACTAATGTAGTATCTGTCTAGGCTAATAACCGGAAGCTTTTCCAAATCGACTGATTCTGTTTTAACATCTCGTTCTTTTATAATTTTTATCTTTTATATTTCTTGATCTTATCTTCGTGCGTTATGCTTTATGGATTCAAATACACACACACAGACACACACACATACATACACACATACATACATTATACATGTCTGTATACGGATTGATATGCATGTGTAAATACACTCATACGCGTGCGCATATATATATATATATATGCAATTGTGCGTGTGTACGTATGTATATGTATATGTGTATCTGTACGTGTGTGTGTGTATATATATATATATATATATATATATAACATAATAACATATATGCAACGGAACAGGTATCTTTCCTTTTTGTTTTTGTCTTGTCGCACTCATTAATCGTATTTTCTTGCGTAATTATGAAATGAGGTTTGAGGTTTTAAGTGACTTTCAATAGATTTAATTGTAGATATTGGGAATGACACAGTCTGCATAATTCTTCGAGACAGATTACTGTATAGTTACTCAAGCCAAAAGGAGTGCTTATATATATAGTTGCATGACCTGCTTGACATAACCGCTTAATTCTCCCTCAAATTATGCTCTACTGCATTTGAAAAGAGGTAAAATACTTTTGATAACATAATTCGTTGTACGCTATGCTTTATAAGAAGAATGCAAGATGGTCAAGGATGGCGCGACTTTCATTACAGGCCAGTGAGTAAAAGCTGACCGGAGGTTAAACATCAAACCAACACTAACAAACTATTTGCTCACCATCATTATTTTAGGTCAAATGTTGTGTGTGGTGCGGGGGGTGAATCTATGGACCATAAGGAGATGCCTTGCCTCCCCGTCCACACGTGACTGCAGCCGTTCGGCATAAGCCCACAGGTCCAAAATGGTTCGACACTGCACGAGTGCGTGCAGAACGGTATCGTCGCTCTGACCACATCTCAGGCAAGTCGGTCCGGTGTCTCTCAAACCGTTCCTGTAGAGCTTATCCCGAACGGATAATGCTTCTCGATAGTACTGCCAGGCCAGGGATCTTTGATGATTGTCCATAGGTCCCGGCCCGAAAGTTGTCCTGAACAGGCGGGTCAGGTGTTCTTCGTCGACGCCCAGATTCTGTCCAAGAACGTCGTCGCACCTCCCCACCGCTAATCCTCTATAGAACGCCTTTGTTGTAATGAAGTCCCACACGTTTGGTCCCGGACGGCAGAGTTGCTTGGTAGCAACGCGACACTCACGGTGCCATTCGCCTAGCTTCGGTCTCTGTTTGATCCTCGACTGCAGTTCGGCCAAGGAGACGAGCTGCAGGAAGGTGCACTGCACAAACGGCGACCACACCTGTTCACCGTTGTCTATGAAGCGCCGGAGATGTCGCAGTCGCAGCGCATGTCTGCGCATCATCAACCACGGCATGCCTAGCCCTCCATTTAGCGGGTGTGATAGATACATACATACATACATACATACATAGCGTGGTGGAATGATAGAACCAGTAAATAGACGAATAAAATGCCTTGTAGTATTTAGTTACTGCTCTTTACGTTCCTGTTTCAAATACCACCGACCGCGACTTATATTCTTTTAGGCAGCGAATTCGTGGATTTGATAGAGTGCAGAAAAGAATGCCTTCCGACTCTCTGTGTTCTACGTTCAAATCCTGCTGACGCGCCTTTCTTCCTTTCACAATTAAAAAATTCCCACCACATAAACAGTGGTTAGTTCTCTCTTTTTTCGCTCTATTTCTCTCTCTCTTTCTTTCTCTATTTTTCCCGCTTTCTCTTTGAGAGAAATCGATGGTACTTAGAGTTACAGGTAAAAGAGATTAACTCTGACATGCGAGTTGCCTTGTAAGAAAGCACAATAATGTGACGTTCACTAAACCAGGCAGTGGTTGTGTAGTGTTGCGTGAAGGTACTGAATCTTGCGCGAATCGAAATTCTCCATCTCCAAACAACTTGTCAGCTAGCGAAATTATGAAGTGCTCCAAGATCCTTTGGTAAACAGCTGCGTTGACTGTGACCCTAAGGGAACGCAATAGCCCAAAAGTCCGGCATGCGATAAGGTGACTCAAACCATCCCTGTATGCAGCAAGCTTACGCTGGACTTCAAACAGGTGGGATAGTAGAGTTTTGAGAGAGAGCTGGACAGGTATAGAATACTAACCAAAGCAACATCTGCTTTGTTTTCCTGTCATTACTCAATGTGCTTCCTCGAACAGATAACTCACTTGACCTGAATTCTCTCGAGAATCTGTTGCATGGTTAAATCAAAGATGACCAACTTGTGTCCCAGCAATCAGAACTGAAGGATGCTATTGGAATCACCTAAGCTTCTATTACATCTAATGAAGTATTATAGACTGGTTTCTTCCCTGCCTCGACAGCCGCCGAGGCCAAAGAAGCTTCAACCAAGTAAAGTCAGTCTATACCTTTCTTTTGATTTTTTTATCAACTTGCCCATTGAAGTCATAAATAGTAACTTATATCAACAAAATACTTGGAACAAATCTCTTTAGATTTACTGAATCTAATACAATACTAATTCCAATGTTCTGACTTACCTATCAATAAATATCCATCCATAATACTTTAAATTTTCGCGAAGCACATGTGTTTTGTTAACGGCTTATATAATGCTGTGGTGTTTTAAAAGAAAAACATTTCAAATCATTTAATTAATTTAATAATTAAAAATTTTCAAAGAACTATTTCTATTTATTGGGCATACACCTGAGCTTTATGGAGATAAAACATAAACAGAAAGAAAAAATGCACATATGTTGTTTATAACTTATCCAGACCAATATCCACTCCTGAGATTGTATACATGAAAATAATGAAAAACATTTTCCTCAAACGAAGTGAAAAATCAAAAACAAAAACGAAACATGAAAAGAGGAAAACGATTGTATAAATTGTTTCATCAGGAAATAATATAGTTTATGTATCTATTATTCACAGTTGCAAATATGTATATAAGTATAGTTTACTTAGTGTTAACATATTATATACAGGTAGTATAAAGTCAGCTTGAAAGAATTATGGGTTACGTAAACAAATTATAATTATTGACTAATAATATATTTATTTTGTCAAGTAGGAGAAACAACTGTCGGATATGTTTCATTCTTATTATGGCCTCATCAGAGAAGCAAAGGCTTCGCCGTACTTACTGATCTAGTGATGACAGAATCATTAAGTAATTATACAGTAACGTACATAGAGTGGCATAGAAAACTAAGTAGGAAAAATAAAGCAATGGCTAAGTTGGTGCCGACGTGTTTAATAGAGTGGGAATTAATATGTGTGTAAAACATATCGTATATCTTGTATGATGTTTTATGTGTGTCTTATGTGTGTGTATGTGTGTGTGTGTGTGTGTGTGTTTTGTATGTGCTTGTGTGTATGTATTTATATTCTCACCTATGGTGAAGATACTGAAGAGAAATAATAATCAAGATGATGATTACTTTCATGTCATATTAAGAATGGATAGAATGAGAAGGCGAAGTGATATATGAGTAATAATATCAAATAGTTTTCTATGTGATTCAGTATAAATGCAGACATCCGTAAATATAAGTGGAAATACGAGTATCGACAATGTCGGTGAGGAAATATATGTGTGTGTACGTGTGTGTGTGAATTTAAAATTACATTAAACATAACTCTTGACACGTGATAGGAAATAAAAAGAAACAATTATTTTTTTAAACACCAAGTGTAAATTCTGTTGTCTAAATATAATGTTTACCAAACCGGAATCAACAATTTTATATTTTTTTTAGTTTTGTTTTATTTCGATTGTTTCGTATATTTATCTCATAAATTAAAGATATCTCCATCCATAATAACTATAAGCTTGTATCACTCGGCATTAAATTCCGCACAAGCAATGAAAGACGTCGAGAAAAAAAATATGCGGTGATGTGTGTGAAATATATTTTAGGGGTAAAACCAAAGAGGCAACGGGACACTAAGTAATTCTTAGGGTCAGTATTGAACTCAGATTTATTAAACATTAAGTTCATGGGAGTGAGCACGTCTTTATATTTCATTGCTTAATCGGGTAAACACCTAGTTCAACAGCCAAACGTATGTATGTGTGCACACACACACACACACACACACACACACACACACACACACACACACACACACAATATTATTATTATTATTACAATACAATAATATTATTCTCCAGTGAAATAAAGCACCGCAGAGATAGAATTATAAATAGGAAATAGTGGCACAACAAGATACCAATTTTTGCTGGAAATAGTAGTTCGACGCTAGGTAAAGCTTCACTGAATATACAGAGGCAAAGATGTGTGCCAGATGTGTGCCAGAGAAATGAACAACCTAGTACTCAAGTTTCGGACTTTACAGAATACGTTTGTTATCGTAAAAATGGTCCTCGTCAACTAGGTCCACCGAGGAGACTTAATTTAAAATATCTGCTACACCAATGCCTATGTACTCGGCCAATAGTACCAGCCATAAATAGAACCGAGATCAGGACCAATCAGTTTTACGATAACAAACGTATTCTGAAAAGTCCGTGCGTACATTTATACATTTATACAAGTATATATATGTACATATATGCATGTGCGTGTGTGTATGTGTGCATATATGTATATGTATATACATATATATATATACATATATGCATATGCAATTATGCAGTGCGATTTAAGCTGAAATTGCATGACAAACAAGTAATATTTAGAAATCTATGCTCGTTCATAAAACTAAAGAGAAGAGCAAGTATTACAAGTTTGCCTTGCTTGGTCTCCACATTTAGAAAGATAACAGAATACATATAGATAGAGCAAAACAAAGCAGATTTTGTTCATGATTTACATCTTACAAGTATTTCATTAATAATGAAAAATAATCTTATATAAAGAAAACCTTATAAGCAGATTACTTTATCAGTTCAGTGATAGTGTAAAACTCTTTAGCAACTTTTAAGATGCTTACTGGACTGTTCGCAGTCTTTTCATATTGAAAACCATAGATGTTATACGCTAAAACTAGAACAAGAATTTTCATAAATAGGTAGTATACGGGGAAAAGAATTATCACAGTTGATAAGGAATTAATTCTGTCGTCAATGTGACCATCTGAAGAATCCATCGTGTAGCAAATCTTCGAAGTTATTGTCACTCTTTTCCTTGGAAAAGTATATATGTGTGTGAGTATATATATATATATATATATATATATATATAAACTATTTGTTGTGTCAGCTTAAGGCTGTGACCATACTGAGGCACCGCTATCATACGTATAAATATTGTGTATGTGTGTGCGCGCACGAGCGTGTGTGTGTGTGTGCATTTTAAAATACCTTGGGTGAAAAATCATCAGGGTGTACAAAAGGACAATACAAGGATTACAATATGATCCGCTGAAATACTCCAATATACACACACTCGAGGGAATGGCTTCAAGGGTGTGCCGAAAGGCTTGTTGGAGGCCCAACCTTCCGAGTTCTTTTACAGGACATTGAAAAATTGAAGGACCGCTGCAATAAATGTGTGAATTTGAGAGGAGAATATGTCGAATAAAACCATAATGAATTGATCCTCCTGTATTTTTTTTTACCCAAAGCAAAGCACTTTTCAGCACTCGTTCGTGTATGTGCGAACCTGTGGTGCATATTGTGTACATACGTACCCGTGTATAAGTGTGTATCAGTTTGTTTTATGTTTTTAATCAACTTGCAGACCAACGTCTGATATGTTTTCTAACACAATAGCTGCAGACATTAAAACTGCAGAAGAGCAGATCCCCCTATTCCCACACTCCTTTCTCCTCCCCCCCTTTCACTCCCTTTCTTTATTTCTCGATCTCTCTCTCCTTCTCTCCCTTTCTTTATTTTTCTTTATTTCGTTCTTCTTTTTTGCCTCCCTTCCTCCCTCTCCTCGCCTTTCCCTCTTTCTCTCTCTCTCTCTCTCTCTCTCTCCATTTGTCTCTCATCGCTACCTCTGTCTCGGTATTTCTCTCTATTTCTCTCTCCCACTCTCACCCTCTTCCCTCTCTCTCTCACCCTCTCCCTCACTTCCTTTCTTCTTCTTCCCTCTCTCTCTCTCTCCTCCCCCTTCTCCACCTATTCAACACCTATTGTAATAGGTTCATCGTTATTTTAAGTGCAACGTATTCTTCATCAACGACTTTATATTTCCGTATATAATAAGATTTATCTGTGACCGAACAATTCTAATCCTTCAGGTCTGAAAATCAAAAGGATCCGAACACAAAAATACCCGAAGCATTGGACAGTGGAAAGGCTGGCGGTTGATGAATCAGACGATAGACTGATCGGATCAACTAATCACTGTTTTATAGAATTAAGATATGCTTTGTTAATTTCGTGCGTTTCTATTTAACACACAGAAACGTCAGGAAGAGAATACATAATGAACTCTGAACATCAGGTAATCGTTAAACGTGAAATTCGTTTCAAATAGTCTGCCTTAAGCGCACAAATTCATGAGACCGAAGCTCGTCCGAATGTGCAATATGTTTAGGCTGAGAATAGAAGACTCCCGCTTCTCAAGACTGGATGCGATGGTGGTGTGTCGCAGAGTTAAATTGCAAATTCCACTACTAGTACTCGTTTTCGTCTGAGTGTATTGAAAACACGGGATTAAAGTACTTTATTAAAGGACACGACAGGCTGCCCGATCCGAAAATCGTACCTCTGACTCGACGATCATCAGACCAGAACCTTAACCACTTGGCTATGCGCCGTCTCTTTCCTTGTATTCAGATGATTTTCTATCACATTTTGTAATATTTTCAAGATATACTCATGTTGTCTTAAAATAGATATTCTTCAGTATTGTCACAAGTTATTTTCTCTCTTTTAATTATGTGCTTATTCAGTGATTGCCAATGTCTGTATCCTGACACTTTCATTCCATTTCGATTATTACACAATACACATCTATCTGCTAAAATTAATTGTACCTCAATTTGTATTACTTTTTAACATAAGCCTCACATTTAAGAAATGTGTTTAATTTATCAAATCGAATTTCGTATTTGATTAAGATACTTATTCCATCGACCCTGGAAAAAAAAAAGTAAAGTCTACACGGATGAGAATTTGAGCTTGGATTGAGTTATCTAAGCGCAAGAAGGAATTTTGTCAGGCCCACTAACGCTTCTGCCAACCATCTAGCCTTCTCCGGATTCTTAACTGTAGCTAATTAACTTGAACATAGCAAAAATGTAACTATTTCATTTCATGATGGCCTTTATTTACTTCAAATACAAGGGTGAATTATGGCCGAATCGGATTGGTTAGATTTTTTTTGTTGGGAAAAAGATATTTTCTTTTCTTTTTTGTCGTTTGTTCTTGTTTGGTTCTTTTCTTTTTTCTTTTTTTGATATATTGAAGCTGTTGTTTTCGCTGCTTCTGATAATGGTAACGATGTCGTTGTTGTTGCTGGTGGTGATGGTTTCTTTAACCTCAGATCAGCCCTGATTAACAAGACATGATCAAATACGTTCAGCTTGTAATCACCTCGTCTTTGTTTAAGTTATAGTGTACTTAGAGTTACATTATCCCGGGTACACAAGTCCTCTTTTAAAACAGTCGGATGTGTGATTTGAAAGAAGGACTTGGCTGACATTTCTAGTTGGTCGAGCAATGACCTAGAATCCTCCCTTTTTACCTTGGTTAATATTTTAAAGTTAAACACGGCGTTTGATTGTGAGTTATCTTCAATTTAAGCATTTTTTACTATTCCATTTGCTAACAATTAACTATTATCCTTAAGAATAAACTGATAGTTAACCATACATCATCATCATCCCTATAATAAAATCGTTTAACTGTTTTTTATGTCACTGTTTTATTCCTATAACCATTATGACCATCTGTAGGAGCCCTGGGTTCTGCAAATAAATTCTGGTGTCCTATTAAATATGGTATCATTTCCTATAAAATTTAAGGCAAATTATTTATTAAAAAGAATTGGTATCCACCATCTTTGAAGTAATGTTATTCCATCCATCCATTTTCTCTGCTCATTATTCTTTAAAGGGTCGTATGGGTAGAGTCCTCAGGTACCGCCTTTATAGGGTGGACATTCTCAGACATGACCAACTCAGACCATGGATATTATCCAACCATCTCGTTCTTGATATATCTCTAGGTCTCCTGCCGGTTGACTCGGTTTGAAGAATCCGTTTTGGGATTCTTTCTTGCGACATTCTAATCACATGTCAATAACATCGGAACTGACAGCTCAATACGAAGTTATTGTTTGAAATTGCCTTTTTATTAATGAATTCTCTCTCTAAAACAATTTTTGTTTCATTTAATGTCTTGCGAAAACTGGAGGAGTAGTTGTCTGTAAAATACAGGCATGATTTCTAAGACTGATGGCGAAATTGTATAACGTTCCACAACAATAATTTGGGAACTACCAGCCTAGACGACCGGAATTGTCTCTGAATTTAGTAATACTTCTCGTCCATAAAATCTGTCCTCATACCCGAGAAAATATCATTAAAAAAAGGATTCGTTTGACTGGAAATTTTCCAAAGATCTTCATGTTGTTCTGCTAAGTTGTAAAAATGTACTTAAAACAATGTTTCTTAGATTTTTCACCTCTAAACATCATTTCGTTTTTATTAATTCAATAAATTAAAGATTCTTTAGCATTAAGACGTAATAACGATTAATGGTATTAGCAAAGAGCCACTCATATTCGGAGAAGTGTATCGTTCTCAGCATTCATCCCTATTCTTGACTGCTACGATATTTTATCAAACAGAGACAGCTGAAAGACAAATTTGGTTTCAGTGGGATTTGAACTCAGGACTTAAAGGGTCGTAACTAAACGCCACAAGGCATTTTAATCAATTCTATGATAATTTTGCTCATCATTGCTTCAAGTAATTAAATCAAATTAAAATGTGAATATGCCACATTATATGGCTGTGGTAGATTAGTTTTCATGTTCTATGTGTATTATCTAAAAGGAAATACATATCTGAAGAGATATGCTAATAGTTGTGTTTTCAAGGATAATTAGATAGCAACTGAAAGAGTATCACAGTTGACAATGTGATCATACTGTGGAATATGCCAGAATGTACAGATGGGTAGATCAAAGTTAATCTACTGGATATTATTTTAAAGAACAACTAGGAAAGAAAATGTTTTTTGATCCAAAGACAAAAATATGATTCTAAACACGAAAAGAAATTGAGGAGTTCTTTAAATATAAAATCTGGAAATAGAGATAGCGATGAATTGAAAACAGAAATATTGCGTTTAATAAGAGGTGGTGCATTAGGAATGATTAGCAAAAACGCCAAAGAATACATAATGAAATTCTCATGACTTACGCATATACTCAGCACAGTAAGCACTACGTACATTTTAATTAGGGAACCTGCAATACGAAAGAAAACTCAATGAAAAACGAAACCCAACACATGACCAAGGCACCCGAGCAGTGAAAGCATTCAACCAAAATAAGGCTACTAAAAATATTTTTTCTCATTTAGGATCAAAGATAGCAATTTTGAGAGGTGGGGTTAGTCGGTACCATCGGCGCCAGTACTTGGTTGGTAGTTTACTTTGTCACCCCCAGAGAGATGAAAGGTAACGTTATCAGGATTTGAAATCAGAAAGTTAGGATCCAGAACAGGGCTGCCAAGCATTTTTTTTTTCTCTAACGCTCCTACCAGCTCACCTCGTTAATTATATACTTCCAGATTATTCCAAAAGTGACACATCAACTTATCACAGAAATTGATAGTGTTCTGTTCCTATATGATATGAAAAGAAAAATGAGATGTTAATCTGAATGTTTATTCATTATTCAATTAAGATTTATTTTTATTGCTTATCAAGAAACTGCAGTTAAAATTTCTTTCACCGAAATATAATTTCATATAAATGCAGATTTATACGTAAGATTAGGCAACGGCTTTATCTACTGAATGCGCGAAAGGTGACAGTAGTTAGTTGAAGCTGGAAGAATAGAATTAAGAGATAGTTAACGATTTTACGTTAAAGAGATGGGCGAAATAGATTAAGATACTGAGAGTAAAAGATAACGAGATTTTTTTTTATATATTTTTCAACAACTGACTCATTTTGAAGTTTTGCATGTTCATCTACTACAAAGAAATAAAACAATTTCATGAA
The DNA here is from genome assembly GCF_001194135.2 of Octopus bimaculoides. NCBI lineage: Eukaryota > Metazoa > Mollusca > Cephalopoda > Octopoda > Octopodidae > Octopus > Octopus bimaculoides. The sequence goes on from NC_068986.1 coordinate 579,941, forward strand.
TACTAAACCTAATTTGCTATTACTGCTTTATTATACATTAAGATATTCGGATATGCATCCTCATTTTGGGGGTTGTTATAGTCACAATATTTCGAGCATTGTACTCGCCGAAGATCTTCATCTACTTACCATATACAATAATATTCTTGCAATTTCTAACCAAAGCTTTCATTAAACTCACAAGGGTAGTGTTAATTTCTGCGAGATTATAACTCAAAACGGAAAGTGGTCGTTTAAAGTCATTTTTTCCAACCTTCTAACGATTCTACCAACTCATCCCTTTTATAGTTTCTGGTTTAGATACAAAGCCAACAATTTTTAGGATGAAGCCGATCACAATAACCCCAGTACTTCACTGATACTTTATTTTATCGAAACCAGAGAAGTGAAAGGCTTAGTTCATCACGGAAGAATTTGAACTTAAGCAAATACTACCTTTTTTCTGGTTCTCTAATGGTTTTGCCATGCCATCGACTTGCAGAATAACGATAATTCTCATTTCAGAAATTCAAAGAAAACTTATGGCTGCTAGTTAGATATCTGGCCATAACGAACTGTTTGTTATAAACCAACTTATGTCTACTGGTGTGATATATTATAATTATGTATATCACAATTCAGTTGATTGTTACTGATCAAAGCATTTGTTATTGATCAAAACGTTTCACTTACAAAACATTTCTGACATAAAAGCCAATCACTGGTTGATGAGTCTGACACCTCCCACGCACAGAATGTTCCTGGCATATAGATTTGTCATTGGTTGGTAGAAAATCTTTCTGACAAACAGGTTCATCACTGGCTGGTTATGTTTGACACCGCCCACTTAAAAACTTTTCTGACATATAGCTTCCTCAATCTTTGAGAGTGTTTACGCCTCTCACATATGAAATGTCTTTGTCAAGCAATTTCCTCATTGGGTCATTGAAACAGTTGACATCCACCATTCACTTACTTCATATTGTAACGTTAAACAATAATTTTAAATAGTTAAAGTCTTGAATTTAACAGACATTATCGCCGTCAATGTAGCAGAACCAAAGTATCACTCAATCCCTGAGTAACAAAACAGCACCAACAGCAATAACAACAACAACAATTATGCTTTCTAAACAAAGGCACAAGATCAGAATATGGGGGGAAGAGGTTAGTTATTCAACTGACTGCAGTACTTGAGTTGTGTTTTATTTTATTGCCCAAAATGCGTGAAAAGCAAAGTTAACTTCAGTGGGATTTGGACTCAGAAAGCTAAAAACTATAGCAAATCACATAAGACATGTTCTCTGAGACCCTAATGGTTCAGATAAACTGAACATCCTCAAACTCAGTACCAAGAAGCATTTCATCCTTGACCCCTACATTTCTGTCACTCCTCTCCTTTAATAAAAGTTATTATAATTTCTAATTTTGGCACGAGGTCAGCAACTGGTTGCGGGGTGGGGTGGGGGGCGTCACTCGATTACATTTACCCCAGGGCTCAACTGATACTTATTTCAACGACTGTGAAAGGATAAAAGGCAAATATACATTTATCTATGTATATAGACTCGACATCATATAATTAATTAAAATATTCTTGCTGTAACATTCAGCTAAAGTAGTTTTTAATATTGAGACAGTAAATTAAACATATTTACATGGATACATACATTATGAACCAGTTTGTTCCTTTTTGTCAAAATACAGTTGTCCGTGCTTCATTCTTTTTAAATTGTCAGCATTATGATCAAATTAATCCTACAGTGAAATCCTAATATAGTGTGACGCCGGATTAATGTGGACACAAATATTTAATAAAACACTTAATGCATCTGACCAAGCAGCGGGTCAATCATTCTTTGCCTGCGTTTGTGCTAAGTACTATTACGTGTGAATAAACATCATATAATCCAAGTCATTTAATTTTTCCACTGTGAGTTGACTGCTCTGTCTACTACTAAATGTAAATAAAATGCATTACATACACGATAAATTTTCCGATGAACGATAGTAGTATGGGTCGCTGGTGAAGCTAACCATACCTCCGTTTTTATTTACTATTGTATAGGTGAGCAGACACATTATAAACCGAAGTCACATTTCTCTATATAATTATCAATTAACTGCTTTAATCAAATATCCCTCGCCACAATACAAGACAAACATATCACATTATAGAAAGGTTCACAAAGGTACCGTAGCACGTGGCGACTGAACTGGCCATCAAAACCTGTCTATTTGTGGCTTATTGATACTTTTAATATACATTAATAAAATACATCATAAAATAAAATGCATTATAACATGATTCTTGTCGCCCCTACTTTACATATAACCTTTGTTCCAAGTGTCCCCCACCCCAGAAATATAAATTCCTACACACACCAGTACAGATTAAGCATAAGTTGTGTAATCAATTATTTCATCCCAATACTTGATTGATCCTTAATTTATCAACCCCTGAATTTACGAAATGCAAAGTCAACGTCGACGAGGTTTGAAATCAAAACATTAAACCAAACAACTACATATTGCAAGATCTTTGGTCCGATGTTTTACCAACTCTTTCAATCCATCTCCCACGTGATAATCTACCATTAACGTCTCTAACATATAATGAAATATAACGGATCTTTGAATCAATAGATGAGCGTTGTTAAATGGAGAAAACTGTTGCTCTAATACCGGTCAACCAGACTCCATTGACTAACTATCAACCACAAAGAAGAAAACGCTATTTCTTTTGTACTTGGGCATAAAACCTCATTTCTATCGAACAAAACGGATTGAAAATATATATAGTATTTACCTATTTCACTAGAACACCAACACTGCAAATTAATGGAACTAGCTGAAACAGGTTCCGTAACTAGTTTACAAATGAAAGTTTACCATTATATTAAGGAGTTCGTCACCTAAGAACTAAGTCATTATTAACTTACAAGAGATCTGTTGTTGTTGTTTTGGCTATTGCTATTATTGTTGCTATCATCATCATCATCATCATCACTACTACTACTACTACTATTATTATTATTATAGGCTATAGGCTCTTGAAAAGAGCTATTGATTGCTTGGACACAAGAATCTTGTAATTCACTTGCAATATAATAAACGTCTATTTCTTTATACAAAATATTGACCGCAAAGGATCTTAAATAAGTGTTGCTATATTTTCCCATTCTTTGGAATACAATGAAGGAAAATGGTCAAGCCATTTTGTTACTATTGTTAGTTGCACAGATTAATTCAACATATTCAAAGAGAAATAAACCAATGAGGGAGCCTCTATGGTATGTAGACATGCTAGAAGTAGTACTAAATTACCATAAAATCACACCTTACAGTCTTTTAAAAAAATTAACATAGGTAGTCTGAAATGAACTATGTCTCAAAAGATGAGACGGAAAGAGGACAAGCAAAGTTGACTTCAGTAGGATTTGAGCTTTGCTTCTCCCTCGCGAATGATTGTGAATATCATTTCCTTCAAGAAGGTGGCTGGTTTTATCCACAGAATATTGACTCTTCTTCAGTTGAATTGAGTTCCTCTGCAAAGAGCAGTTTCTTTCTACAGGAGATATGTCCTAAATCACATTTTCATAGCTTTTAAAAAATTTTTGTGGTAGGTCATTTTTCGATTTATTTTTATTTTTAGAATGTCTGCTTATCCCCTCCAGCCTGTGACTGGTCTCCATTCTGATAAGTGGATGGGATGATATTGCGATGAAGGGGTACTTCCTTGTCGTTTAGTACTAGCTGTTGCTATTGCAGGTGACTCTCCCAGTCTTTTACCGGTTGTGGATTGATAAGGGGGGGTTCGGGAATCCCGTACTTTACTCCCGGTAATGTGAATGGGACATTTTTATTTGGTGACTTTTTATTTGTTGAATCTGGTGTCTCCTTAGTACCGACAGCCCCTATGGTTTGGCCTTGTGCTGTAAAGAAAGCTTTTAAAGGAATCTTACTCCTACATGTGTAGCAACTCGGTTATCTACCTGGGATACTCTAATATTAACCAACTGTTCTTGATTACCCATCAATTATAAAGAGTACATTATTTTTGTTCGTACTTCTTGGTCGTTAAGTACTGGTCGACTACAGAGATAGTCGATTACACCAATACTTGAGCAAGCGGTACTTTATCTTATTGGCTATGATTATTTGAAAAGTAAAAGTTGCCTTCGACGACATTTGAACTAAGAACATAAAGGTCGCGAAATCACACACCGCAGGATAGTTAGTCTCAGTGAGATTTAAACTCTGGACGTAAAGAGGTAACACCGCAAGGCATTTTACCCAGAGTTCTATTGAATGTCATCTATCACCAACATCAGCAACAACAAATAACAAAATATAATATTCATGAACGAGAATCTAGAATACTTGAAAACCAAACACCATCAATAAAAGTTTAGGTGGGTGTTGTTTTTGTTTTTGTTTTTTTTTTTTGTTTTTTTTGCTGAATCTCAGTTGATGTAACCTAGGTGTATTGCTCTTATTTGTAGGGATATGATGATGAATCAGCTTTATACAAAACCACTGTAGACTGGACAGCATCCAGAGTGAGTGTACAATCAAACTATGAGGCTGTTTATGTACAGATAACAGAAGCCACAAAAGAAGCTAACAGTTCCATAGATTTCGTATGTCAAGCAGTCCGTATATTGACAAATACACGTAAGTACTGGCAAATGTTTCAGATTTTGCCGAAATTTTGTATAAATTATTTATTCGTAATATCTGTTACGTCACAAACAATTAGCATAAGAGGCAAACAAGCACTTATTACATATTTTAATACTGAAGCATGTGAAGGTTGGTAACCTAAGGTTTGGAGCTTACTATCATAAAGTCGAGGTTTCGATTCTTAGAACGTGAAACGCACTGTGTCCTTGAGTAATATACTTCACGTCACGTTGCTCCAGGCTACTCAGCTGAAAATGATTACCGGCTGAGAGGTGGATAGAGCGCTCTTTTCCTCCTGTTGTCACATCCAGGGTGTTCCGCTGTATCAAGAATGTGACGACCGACAATGTGTTTATGTTTGTTCGCGACAACATAAACACTGAAAACAATTAGTTAAAGCATGATACATGTTATTTGCGAGTGATAGTTTGCTCTCCTTTTTCATGGCTTTCTTTTAATAATTGGCATATCAGGTTAGAAGCGAGTACATTCCATTATTGAAGTCAGATGTTGGATTATATCATTCTTCATTGAATATTGTCCGAGGATTTAGAATCTCTTATTCCACACGCACACGCGCGTGTGTGTGTGTGTGTGTGTGTGTGTGTGTGTGTGTGTGTGTGTGTGTGTGTGTGTGTGTGTGTGTGTGTGTGTGTGTGTGTGTGTGTGTGCGCGCGTGTCTTTATGTCTGCGTTTGTTCTCCATTGCCGCTTGACAACCGATGTTAGTGTGCTAACGTAACTTAGCGGTTCGGGAAAAATGACAAATAGAATAAGTTCTAGGCTTTAAAAGATAGTTCTGGAGTAGATCCGTTCAACTAAAATTCCTTCAAGGCGGTGCCCCAGCATAGCCACAGACTAATCTCGGAAACAAGTAAAAGAAAGGATAAGAGAAAAGATGCAAATCCATATGTATATATATCCGTCCCCACTCGCAATATATAAACAAAGAAACGACCATCAGTCGCTGATCTTGCAGCAAGCTAAAGCAGCTGGTTTTCAAATCTCTGACAGATTTCATGTAGTAACAGTACTAAATTGTAATGTCTGTACCACTTTTACGAGGCTGTTCTGTGCGGAACGTATTTTACAACATTTTAACCCAGGAAGACATCTTTACCCGCTGGTTTACGAATTTTTACAGTGATATGTTCCTTGCCTAGCAACTAGAGAATTTTAGGAATGCTTTCCGTATGTGACATATTGCTGTGTCACACTGTTGATAGTATTTTCATGTCTTCTTTCTGCATTCTTCAAGAATGCCATCCTCTCCTACGAATTCTGTAGGTTTCTGTTTACCAATTCCAACGTTCCAGTTCTAAATTATGATTATAAATACGAACTTTTCGTCAGAGTAAAATAGCAACAGAGCCTGCATTTATTACCACGCATATTCTCTTTTCACTAACCTTTGGTGAAATGCTCGGATCTGACGGTGTTCTATATTAAGAGTGCAATGTCTGATCAGTTATATTTATAGCGCACGCACACACACACACACACACACACACACACACACACACACACACACACACACACACACACACACACACACACACACACACACACACACACACATCAATTTTGATTGGTAACTTGCTCCAAGCACATTTCAGTGTTGATTTCAAGTCACGGCATATGAGAATATGTTGTACATTTTCTCAACAAAATCAACGATGGTTACTTTTTGTTATCACAACATGAGAAGGCAGAAACAAAATGTATAACTTCAATTTCTATCTTATTCTCGGATAGTAAGTTTTGAAGTGAGACGCGAAATAATGTTAATTATCGTGGACTAAGGTATTCCCCGTTTGTCTATTTTTTTTTTTATCTAGCCTGAGAAGTGGCTACATAAACGTAAGGAGATATAAAACACCTCCTCCTCTGCAATTTCATATTAAATAGATTTGATCTACAGATATACAGTCTCATGAGATATTATTATACACTTTGTGTATGGAACTCAATACTGAAAACAATTCAGCCGAGCTACTTACATCAAGGAATTATATCATGCATCAGTACATACTTAGATCGCGGAGAGAATTTGATTCCTTTTCTATACTTTCTATATAAGTATGGTGTTGTTGTGTGGTCTCAAATAACTCTTAATTAAGGAGAGGCATAATCAACAATCATGGCTATCCGATCAGAGCAAAATGGTGTATGCTTCATTAACGAGAATATGATTCACCAATGCAATGCTAAACTTTACCAAATGATGTGTAAATATTTCACTCACATAGACAGACGTGTAGGCTCCCTTCAATATCACGTTGTAATTTTTGTTATTTTCTGAAAGAACACATTTAGGTTTCTTTTAATACTGAAATTATCATTCAATTTACTGATGACTAAATAAATGACACAGTCTCATAGAATATCCTATCAATGCGTTCTGGGTGAATTTAGTAGACGGAAACTGTGTGGAAGCCAATGGTGTGTGTATGCATGTATCTTTGTATATAAATATGTATTTTCTTGTGTGTCTTTGTATTTGTCTCTCGCGCCTGCCAACCGTGTTATTTGTTTGTGTCTCCGTAACTTGGCGGTTCAGCAAAAAGAACGCGAAAGAATAAGCATCAGATTTAAAATAAGTACTAGAATTGAACTTTCGGCTAGACGCTTCAAGATGGTGTCTCAGCATGGCTGCAATCCAATGAATGAAACAAGTAAAAGAATAAGAATATACAGATATCACTATAGTCGGAGTTGAACTTGTCTAACAAGTGGCGTTATCTGAGACCGTGAGTTAAAACTGAAACAACAACATCGTAGAAAAGTCACTTGATAACACGCAAATGTGTTAAATTCATTTCAAATTGATTTATTTCATGGTGTGTTTGAAGTTTCGTCGCATAACTGTGACCTACCCACTGACACATGCAGTAGTGACCCATTCGCAGTCGTGCAACGTTAACGTTAACACCTCATGTGATATATATTTGTGCATAAAGTAAAATTAACAACTTTATACGTTTGTAAATTGCTCTTTCACGGTGTAGCTATCAATATTTGTGCTAGTAATTCGTTTTAGAATATTGAGTTATAATAGCTAAGAAGTTCTGATCGTTGAATTTGTTTTTTTTTTTAATTTGAAATAATACATTTTTGGTGCCATCAATTTTGTTTACATTATCACTGAGAGATGTTTATGTCTGAAAGCAATTATAATTACGGTAGTCTACGCGCAGCAAGACCGAATGGCCTCCAGTTTTCTGCTTATTTTCTTTTAATTTTACATGTATTATCTTTCCTTTTAGTAACTTATGCACAAATTTCATTTTAATGACATGAGCAAAATGTTGGATTTTTTTCTGTAATTAAAGCTTGATTAAAATAAATATTTTAAATGGGTTTACAAGAAATATAAGAATAAATTTTTAATCAGTATTCCAAATACGTTTATTTAATCCAAGAAAACTCTGGCAAAGCTCAATTAATAAATTTCTGCCGACAAAATTGAATGTACCCACAGATTTTAATGAAGAAACGAGACCCTCATTAAAAATGAAACTTTACTAGACTCAGAAGAAAATTACAATGTTTTCCAGTAGTTTGTGATTGTTTCTCTATAAATGAAATTCATTCATTCAAACCAATAACTAAACAATTTCTTTCATGAGATTCAGAAAAAAAAAATAATTGCAACTACCAACATCGATGAGAAACGCAGTCCATTTTTGTATTTTACTTTGTTTGCCTCGGGTAAAACCATTGGAAACAATCTCCGTTATTAGAGATTATTTTTAACGATATTGAAATAACGAATTATTTATGCTTTCCCAACTTTTCTTGACGTGTTCATTTACTTTCACTATTCTGCACAGTTCAAAGAGATGTTTCACTACATTTAACAAAAAACCAAAGAAAGTAATCGAAAATAGATATGTGGATTTAAGTGGAAATGATAAGGGGAACCCAAAAGAACTAAAGTGTTACGAAATCCTAATGTCAAAATTGTATTAATAATGCGTTCTAACATAAGCAAGAGGCCTGAGAATGGGCATGACGAATAACAAGAAGAGGAGGAATGTGTAAGTCGGGTGACCTGAATGGAGATGGCATGAATGCAACCAACTCCGAAGAACAGAAGACAATGTAGTAGTATTAGAAAAAGTAGAATGGGTGGACAGTAGATCTGTGGAGTATGATGGCAAACTGTATTTAAGTTGGAGAGAATGATATTCAAAAGCCATCTCTTCTACTCTGAAGACATTTGTAGGCTAAGTTCTTTGTGCAAAAACTGAATTGAAGTGACGGAATGCAATGGAGTTGGATTGTTATTATTCCAATACTTCCCAAGTCCGTAAACAATAAATTATACGACCATTGAGGCGAGTCTTGCAGAAAAAAAAGTGTCTGAAGACAAATCAAGTCGAATGTATTTACGAGCGTTGAAAACTAATGGAATTTTCCTTTTCCAGCAAATAGATTTCAATTTCAGTAAGGATATGTAAAAATGGTTGAAATCAACGCAAAATATTGCGCAAGAATGTTTAAATCTACGTAAACGTTTTCACACGAAGTTCCATTTTCTTCTAAAGTCTTTTAGGATAAAATCCCATTATTTAAACTAGGTAAATCTAAATGATGACTATCGACTTTAAGATTAGTTTAAACAGGAGTCCTATACCAGAAAAGTTTAGAAAATGAAGAATGTCTGTATTTTTCCTCGCAATATTATTGGAACAAATTGAATGTATAATCTAAACATCAAGAAGTGTATGAAACATTTTGTGGGTGGAAAAATTGGATGAGCATCGGACAAAAAAGTATTTACTTTCAACTATTTATATTCTGGTTTCAAATTTTGACATAGTTTAATGACTTTTATTTTTCCAGTGTCAATGAAATGAATATCTGTCAGATTCTGTGAATCTCTTCAGTAGTTTTTCGGTCTCTTCTAAAATTGATAAATTATTATTACAGAGAAACACCGGGTGTCACAATCAGCAAGGGGCCAGTTTAAATGCTTTGTGATATTTAGCTACCGTCTGATTTCAAATTCATCTGGGATCAAAAGTAAAACACTTTGTCTAACAGACTTCAACAGATAAAAAAAATTAATAATTCTTTTATTTGTTTCGGTCATTTAGGCTGCGACTATGCTGGGACACCGCATTGAAGAATTTTTGGTCAAGATAATCGACCCCAGTACTTTTTTTTTAAGTCAGGGACTAATTCTATCGATTTCTTTTGTCGAACCGCTAAGTTATAGGAACATAAATACATCACCATCGGTCGTCAAACGGCGGTGGAGGACAAACACAGACACAAAGACACACGACGGGCTTCTTTCAGTTTCTGTCTTCCAAATCCACTCACAAGGCTTTGGTCGGCCCGAGGCTATAGTAGAAGACACTTGGACAAGGTGCCACGCAGTGGGACTGAACCCGGAACCATATGGTTGGGAAGCAAGCTTCTTACCGTAATAGTTTCACATTCTGGCACAAGGTGAACGATTTTTGAGAGGAAGAGCTAGTCGATTACATCGACATCAGTACTTGACTGGTACTTATTTGACTGACATCGAAAGCGGCAAAATTTTAACCCAGACGACGAAATGCCCCTGGGTATTTTGTCCGGTGTGCTAACGATTCTGCCAGCACGCCACCTTCATAAAGATAGTTTTGTTTCAAATTTTGGCACAAGGCCAGCAATTTCAGTGTAGTAGGTAACTCGGTTACATCGACCCCAGGACTTGACTGGTACTTATTTCATCGGCACCGAAATGATGAAATAGCTTAAAAACGGCCGAAATACTACTAAGCATTTTGTTCGGCGAACTTAATAGCTTTGCCATCTCGCCGCCTCAATGATAATAATAATGATTAGAAGAAGAATGATCACGCTGAATGCTTCCCCACACACAAACATCTCTATTTAATGACTTGAGGTCGCTGAGCAGATAACCCTGCTTCTAAGGTGACCCCAGCACGTGCACTTGCACTGCGTATTCTAAATAAAGTTATGCTCGACAGAAGGCGGAAGGTGAGACGTTTACCTTATTCTTATGCAGGGATAGGGGTCTCGTCAATCCAACCGGTTGTCAGTTTCCAAAAGCGGTTCCTTACAAACTTTCGTTGATATTCTCTCTGAAGTCCCTGAGGACTTCAACACCGTCAGGGTATTAGTTTTTCTTTTATGGCAGTGTTTATATTTCTAATTGTATGGATGATGTTTTTGTGTTGTGTTGTTTGTTGGTGAAATCATCCTGATTGATGTCCATGTCTTTTAACCGCCGTCTTCATTATATTTATGGCATTATAGTTTATGGTTCTTACGGATTGTACTTGGTTTGAATGTATAATGGCTTTGATGGTATTTGTACTGACGGTTGTCTTTCTGGTGGTGAGTGTGGTAATGGTGGTGGTGGTGGTTGTAGTGTGGGTAGTGGTGGTGATGCTGATGTTATTGTTTTTGTTCGGTATGTTTTTTTACCAGCATTAAATGTTACGCTTTTAATGTAAAATCATTTCTTTCTATAACAGGTCTTTACACCGTCTTTTTGGCAGTCAGCACAGCATTGCCTATCGCCATGATGACAGCAGGTAAATAACTTTAACGCTGAGTTGTCTTTTCTTTTTTTTTTCTTTTTGATATATTTATTTTATTTTGCATTTTTCCGAATCCGTGAATTTAGTAATTTGTAAACATTTATTCGTTTGAGTGAAGAATTGGAAGAAACATAATTGTTTTACTTTCAGACGCAGCTTCAGCGTGAAAAAAAAATCGAATTTAAAAACATGATCGAACATTTTGAAATTATGTTAATAGTGAATTACTATTATGAAAGGCAGACTCTAAGTCTTTTATAACACCAAAGATATCTACTTCTGGAAAATTTATTGCAATTTAATTCAGATGCTACAAGAGCAGGGAAAAAAGACTACTTCTGTTTTTCGGTCAATGAGGAAAATTTTGACTAAGTTTTTTTTTTACTTTTTTTACATATACCCTTCTTACGTTACCAGTTCTTATCCAAATTCGTGGTATTGGTCCATTTGAGTTATCTACCTTAGATCATATTTTTTTCTTTTATTATGTTTGCAGTAACATGGATAAAGAAGGTAGCGAGCGGGCAGAGTGGTTAGCACGTCGGGCGAAATGCTGAGCGGTATTTCGTCTGTCTTTACGTTCTGAGTTCAAATTCCACCGAGGTTGACTTTGCCATTCATCCTTTCGGGATCGATAAATTAAGTACCAGTTGCGTACTGCGGTCGATGTGATCGACTTAATCCCTTTTTCTCTCCTTGTAACAGTAATTGAACGGGTCCCAATAACTTATCTAATCATACTATAATACTTGATGCTATTGGATTTATAAAATTGGATTGAAAACCTTGGAAATGTCATGTTAGCAATTTAACATTAGCACAGCACTTTATTGCTGTAAATGAAAAGAGAAATTTGTCTTTCTAAACAACGCCTCGAAGTTTTATGGAATATAAAAATCTCAATTGTGTACATTAAAAGAATCTCTGCTTCTAATCGTTTTAAATAATTTGTAGTCAAAATTCATAATTTTTTTCTGATGAAATGTAAATTATATTATATTGTAGATTATGTGAGATTGCAAAGAAAAAATACTTCCAACCATTTTATATATCTCTTTTTAATCACAGAGATAAATACTTTAGACTTTCGTTAGTCATTCACCATTTATTCATGTTTTGAGTTTTTTTTTTATTCTGTCTTACCAAGGTGCTAAATTACACTTTAAATTTACATTTGTAATAAATATAAAACATATTTTTATGTAATAAATGTAAAATTATTACATACACATACATACACGCATACATACATATATAAATTTAACGTATATATGAACATATATGCGTGTGCATGTGTGTATATATTTGTGTGTGCATATATATGCACATATGTATATGTATGTTTGCATACACACACACACACACACACACACATATATATATATATATATATATATATATATATATATATATATACGCATAGAGAACTTTAAACTGCATCAAGTAATGGGGTTCTGATTCGGTATTTCCAGGGTTTTGAAGATTGTAGGACCACTTCTTAACCCCTATTGTTCCGAGGTCTTTGATCCAGGGTATTAGAACCTGTCAGGGTCCCACCTATGAGTTATCATATATTGATATTCCGAGTGCAGGGACACAGAAATACCTTTAACTCGTGTTAGGGTGCGCAGTAAAATCACTGCAAGTGAGGGACCCCAACCTGTTGTCACAGCATCCTTCTAGGATCTCCATACCAGCTCACCTGCATTCCTCTTATAGTCACTCTTTATCCCTTGGGCTTAGTTCTCATGAAGACTCTGGAGTTTAAGTTCAAACCATTTGACTACTACAGTTGAGGTCTAGAGATGCTCAACTGGTTTTCGTTGGACAACCTACAGGACGAAAAACAAAACCAGTCGATGGACTGATGAATTCGGTAGAGTTAAAGGACATTTCTCTTACAGCTGGGAGTGAAAGACCCCTAGTCCTAGTTTAGACATCTTTCTAGGAGAATATGATTCCGAAATAACACGCGTCTTATTGCAAAGCCAGAAATCTTGACCTTGTAGGTGAGACTCTTAGCGGTGTTGTGCAAGCTGTTATTGACTTTACATTTCAGCGCAGGCATTACTGACAGGCCTTGTTTTTAACATTTATGGTAAGATAATTTGTCAGTAACGGTTATACTCGTCTACGACTTGATAGCCACCATGTATGTAAGTATGTATGTAAGTATGTATGTATGTATGTATTGTGACAGTTGGGGGGAAAAAGAGAAGTGCCGCTGACGCCTTTTCAAAGCCTGAAAGCCTGATGGAAAGATGAGATGGAGAGAATACATTAGACCCAGATCAGAGACCGGACCCAAATATTGGCAACAGAGTGTACTCCACTAAAGACCAGTCAGGTGGGGATGTCGGTAAAATTCATTTTACCGATCAATAACATTTTATATCGACTGTCTATTTTTTTTTAATGTTTCAATGAAACACTTTAATTCCCACCGAAGTGATTGCTGAAGTTTGTAAAACACTTGATGTGTTGGTTGTCAATTTTCGTTCTTGTTACCTTTTTTTATTTATTCTTGATTGTAACATACCTGATAATTATTTTTAATGAAATCGATCTAAGCTTGTAATTTTATATATTCTTTTTTTTTTTTAATAGTTTTCTCTTAAACATCATTAATTCCGTAGGAAATTGTGTCAATTGAACGCTTCCTCCAGACATAACTGTCCAAGTGCTACGTTTTATTCTCTTCATTAAAACGTTTAATAGTGTTTATCAGCTACTGGAGTTTTCAAATGTTCATATTTCGTATTTGCAGCATGAGTACCAGATCTCATGTTTTCCGTCGAATCGGCGAAGACCGTCTGGTCGTCCTTAAGGATAACTGATGACAAAGTGCATTACAGAAGTCTTCAGACTTTTTCAGGAGGGACAAAACCTTAATCACCTTCAAAGTAGGATCCTCTGACTTCAACGCACAAGTTGTAGCATTCCTGCCACCTTGTGAAGGCCGTGGAATTCCTCCTAAGCGAAGGTAATCAAAACCCTTGTCACAGCCTCCTTCACCTTCAAAATGTCAATCCTTGTTGGTTCTCTTTTAGCTTGGGCAACAACCAAGTGACAGGGTACAAGGTCTGCACTGCAGGGTGGGGTGTGAGGGACAGTTTTGATGTCCATCTCTCACAAGTAGTTGATCACCAGGGTACTTGTCACTAAGCACCCTCGGAACAAACTTAGCACAAATTTTGCGCATGTTCATATCTTCATGAATAATTCTGTGTACAGTTGCCACACCAACTCTAAACTAAAATGTTTAATGTCTTCATAGACGCGTGACGGTCTTCTCCACCAGCTCCGATGTCCTGACGTTCCTCTCCCTCAGGATTCTCTCATCGTCTCTTACCTTCTCTCTAGCGAAAAAGTTAATCTATGTGTAGTCTGTAGTCTGGAGCATTTCATAAGCTTCTATCGCGTTTTACCCACTTTAACACAAAACTTTATTGCATAGCGGGTTTGCAAACGCCCTGAATGCATTCTGCAAACCAATCAGCTGTGACAAGCTGTGTATTTTTTTTTTTTGTAGGGTGTGTTCAAATTGTTGTTACAGCTGTCTCCTTCACTCTACAATAACAAAAGTTGGCAGATAAGCTTATAAGATCTATAGTAATGATGTACTAAAATTACCACAATCTACGAGAGTTATAACTACCTCTCCTAAAAAAGCCTCAAAACTTCTGAAACGCACTTCATAAGATTCTTGCCGTGTTTCTATTTTCAACATAATGATGATACCTATTGGGTCTTCCATTGTTGTGGACGATGACCAAAGACATCACACGAGAGAAGAAAATGGTACGTCTGGCTGTAGCCGATCAGTCCGATGCGGTCTTGAAATGTTCTGCTGATGGCCAGATTGGGCATCGGTGATCTGCTGGGACTGAGAGCGAGGAGTTGGCTCTGGCGTGGCACAGCTCACGTTTTCTGTGTGCCCTTGCAATCCTGTTCGATACGTAGGAGGTGGCACCTCTAATAGTGCAGCTTCGCCCGGTAGGGCGGTCTTGCACTTGCATTTTCCTGATGTTGGAGTTGATCTCAAAGCTCTTCAGTGAGGTTTTGAGTGAGTCCTTGAAGCGCTTTATCAGTCCACTTTGCGTGCATTTAACTTCTGTTAGTTCGCTCCTGGAGAGGCGTGTGTCAGGCAATCGAACAAGACGGCCTGCCCATCTGACTTGCCCTCTCCTCAGCAGTGTGTAGATGCTTGGCAGATCAGGTCGCGAGAGGACTTCCGTGTCTAGGACTTTGTCTTGCCAGATGATTTTCAATAGCTTTCTCACATGGAAGCGGTTTGGCTTTTTGACGTGGAATTCATAAACCATCCAAGTCTCGCAAGCGTACAGCAAAATAGGAAGTAGAACTTGGCGATGAGGACACCAATTGTAACGATGACACTGATGGTGACCATGATGATGATGATGAGTAAGGAGTAAGAGAAAGGAAGGAGGGAGAAAATGGGAAGAAGGTTGACGGTGAGGAGAGGGAGAAGATAACAGGAGGAGCCTGAGGAAATATTTAATCTTAACAAAAGCTTCTTTGTTAAAAAAAAACCCAGGATGTGTTTCAGAATATTTTTTCAGTCAGACAAATAACATCGTTTAATCCTTGGAACAAAAGTCTTTAATTTGGCTTCGAATTCAAGACGGGGACTTATACGTGGGGGCTTCGTTTACTACAAATAGCTTCCCTCGAATCACACATTAAATAACAAAAGAACGTATTAGATAACCAGTGCAATCTATCCCGAATCAAACCAGGATTGTCACGCTTGGATTGCTTTTGGTCATCTGTCTGTTCAGTCAGATTTGACTTGGTGAACGTCCATTGAGAAAGATAAGTGTATCTTTACTCAAATGTTTGTATAATACCGTTATTATACAATGTCAGCCAAGAGTTAATTCATTCCCCTTGCATGCCTCCAATTTGATTAAAGTTTCTGAGTTAATTCCCTTAATCTTTTGATACTGTTAAAGGTAAATAACATTTCTTCTAATTATGGGTGTAATTTCAATTGATAAAAAAAATTCTGTGGTTCAGTACGTTAAGTATATAAGCCCACGTTTAACTCTATATTCTTTATGCAGAAGGCAGCGCTGGAAAATTTTCCAGTGTCATTAATATAATAGACATTAGCTTTTGGCTATTTATGCTCGTGTTTATAAAAGTCTGTATGAACGTACGAGGGTGTGTGTGTGTGTGTGTGTGTGTGTGTGTGTGTGTGTGTGTGTGTGTGTGTGTGTGTGTGTGTGTGTGTGTGTGTGTGTGTGTGTGTGTGTGTGCAAGTATGTGCATGTGTGTACGTATGAGTGCACGAACACGTTTATGTTTTTGCATGTTATTCTCCAGTGATGAGGTGACATAGTGTAAAAAGTTATGCCATGCCCATATCAGCTGCAGGCGAAATAAATATTAAGTTAATAGTGTTGTGTAAATGTTACATCTGGCAATGTGTAGCTGTAATGTGTAGCTTGAAATGTTACCAATATTAGGCTGAATGCTAATTCAGGAGATCACTCTCTCTCTCTCTCTCTTTCTCTCTCTCTCTCTCTCTCTCTCTCTCTCTCTCTCTCTCTCTCTCTCTCTCTCTCTCTCTCTCTCTCTCTCTCTCTCTCTCTCTCTCTCTCTCTCTCTCTCTCTCTCTCTCTCTCTCAACAATTTAAAATTACTCAATCTACATTAGTGCATCTAGGACTACATTAATTTTTTCTTTTTTCTTTTTGTTTTTTTCTTTCAATGGGAATGTCAGGGCTAAAATGTTTTCGTCATAGGTTTACCCGGTCAACGTTGGCCTCGAACTAAACAACAGCATTGTCCTTAGGTTATCTACATCTGCTAAGGAAACTAGAGCTAAACACTCTTTTCATGATCACTCGAGTTCATAGGTAGATTTATCAATTTACATTTTACCTCGACAACTGATCAATACTTAACTAGATCTTTTCATATATGTTACTGTTTATTATATAGAAGAATATATTTCAGAGAAGTTTACTGCGTTAAATAGAAGCCACAAAACCGACTTAGCCTAGATAAAATATTTCACTCTTAATGGTTTACCGTGTATACTGGAGGCCCTTGGTTGGTTTAATATCTGAATACTGAACTAAGAATATCTGCAATTTTTGGATAGAGGAACAATCGATTATATAAACTCCTATATACGACTGTTAGTTACTGTGATTGTGATTAATGGAATATTAAGAACACATATCTAGAAATTTAAGTAAAGCCGGAACTCATTTGCACTTAGACACAATGAAACAAATTACAATTATGTGAATTAGCTTTAAATACAACGCAGTGCTAATGACGGGATCGAACGTTAAACTCTCTGTCTTTAGCAGCAAGTAGCAGATTATAAACGTTGTCGTTTTCTTTCATTAGAAAACAATATTATTTGAGATATTACGATAAATCAATGCTGAACTGAAAAGTACAGGTAAATAAGAAACGACTGGAAGGCTGAAGATATGAAGATATAAAAGGGGAAGAGAGAACAGTAAGAGGAAATAATCTTACGAACAGAGAAAATTGTTAGGTAAATTATAGTTGTATGTTGGCGATAGAATAAAAAATCATATTGCCAACATGACAATTCTATTTGGTGGAAGATTAATATCATAGCTGTGGACTTGCATTGTGTGTCTTGAGCCCAAACTGTTTTCTAATTCCTAATGCTATCAGATTGAACGCGCTGAATAGTTAAGATAAACACACTTAAGACAAACAAAAGTCTTCTTAAACAAATACATAAAGGTAACTCTGTTTAGTTGTGATTGGATTTACTTTTGACTATCAGAGAAGGATCAATTGTTCTAAGAGAAAATATCAGTGCACGGTTTGTGTTTTATAAGAAACAGCATTATCTAAATCAATTGAAGCTCACGTTGTTTGGTTTGAGATTAAATAATCTTTTAGATTCTTACCCAACTTTTAAACACGCATTCTTTACCATTTCCATTTAATCCTTTATTTATTCTTTCTTCATTATGATTTTTTTAATATATATTTTGGCATAATATAAAGACACAATACATGTTATTTAAATGAATATTTATATATGACTAAATTGATTACTGAGGCTTGTCTCTGTGGTAACTGAACTAGTGTCACTGGGTATTCAGATAAAATGGCGGCTTTTTAGATAATATCACGAAAAGTTAGGCTTATCATTATTTTTAAAGTTCAGTTACAGATGATACAGTATTGCCGAATGCTTAGGAAATTCTCTTCGCAATCTTGAGATCCGGGTTTTGATTACGCTACTTGGCATCTTGGAAAGGTGACATTTTTCTATAGCTTATGGTTGATTCATACTTTTGGAATGAAATTGGGTAGATGGAATATGCATGTAAGCCTGGCGAAAGGACTGTACTTCTAATGCAAAAGTAGATCGTTTTCACACTGTTCAACGCTGATTACGCATAAGAAGTACTTAAAGAGTAAACGTGTCTGTAGAATATTCAGCCACTTACACATGAATCCAATGAGCCTCTTCGTTCAATTGATCGAACACTTCATCTCTCACGCTCGGAAATTCTGACAGAGAACCATTTATTCAGGTGTATGAATTATAAACATTATCTAGTTAGTGTTTGTGTATGTATATATACATGCGTTTGTGTGTGAGAGAGAAAGAGAAAGTTAATGCTCAACACGAATTGATGGATAAATATTATTTATTTGTGGCTTAACAAGAAAACCAATGATGATTTCATTGGCTGCCTTGTTCAATAGTTCAAGCGTACCACATGGAAATATTGGTGCTCGTGGGGACTAGTACCAACATTTCTATATGGTACACTTAAAATATTGTGAAGATCTTTTCACACGTAGTTTTTGTTTGTTTTAACAGTATCTTATCGATGAATAAGTATTGATTCCGTACCTTAGTAAAATGTAATATGCATGGCAGGGCTTTAGGAATCAGTTTATCACAGTTTACCTACTTGTTTTGCATCGCTTAGCCTTGACACTGGACTCCTTGATGAAGTCTGAAGGGCTTCATTGTGACAAACAGCAGGGCTACTTTTAGACTTGGTGGAGCACAACTTTCCCTAGATCTGATCACTGCCAATTTCTTCCTAATTAAGAGAGCAAGTGAGAAACAGATCTACAAAAATAAAGAGTTTGGAGAAAGAGAGGAATAGACTTCAATACAGGAATCTAGTTTGTCCACTCTGAAACGAAGGAAGGCAAAAATTGATGAGATTTTAACACAGCGCAGTGAACCGAAACGATTACTGAAGGATTTAACTTAACGCTCCAATGACTCAGCTTACTGACCACTTCCGGCTAATGTTATCGATCTCCAGATACTGAAGTTCAGAGTCCACTTTAATTAGGATGTGGATTCTGAATATGTGTGCGTCTGCGCGTGTCTGTACGTATGTGTGTATACACATACATACACATATATGTATATATTGATGCTTATACACCCGTCTATATACATCTATATATATATATATATATATATATATATATATATATATATATATATATCGTCAGTGGATCATATATCCGAAAAAGAAGCCCACTCTAAACGTTAAAGCAGAGATATATTTACAGGAAGTTAATTATATGGCTGGTCATAGACTGACCAATGGTTTCGCATCCATAAAACACTTCGCCTTATAGACGATTCGTCTAACTCTAATGGGCGCGGACATTGGAGCCTGATGAGTCGTCCATAAGGCTAAGTCCTTCTCAACATATAGAGATCAAATTCTGTTCTAAATATTATAAATCAGCAAGTGAAATTAATTCTGAATATCTTAGTAATTAACTCTCCTCTTCTATGAAATACACAAACAGTTGACACTTGATTGGATTTTCTGTTGTTGTTTCTTTTCTTTTTTTTTTTTTCGACTAAGAGGCAAACTTAAATTCTTTGGGAAATTTTCTGTGAACATGAAACAGAATATTTTATGTAAAATTGATCGAAATTGACGCTGGTGACCTGCTTCAATCATTTCACTTAAACTCCTTATGTGTGTGTGTGTGTGTGTGTAATTATATGTCTGCGTGTGCACACCTATGTAATCTCATTATAATATAGACATTTAAAATACCTAACAATGAAATGTACTTGCTTGTAATGCGCACACACATACACATATATATACACACACATATATGTATATATATACACATGTATACATATATTTACATATATGTGTGTGTATGTATGTGCGTATGTTTATATATATAATATATGTACGTATACTTGCATATATATATATATATATATATATATATATATATATATATATATATATGCATCTATATGTGAGAGTGGTAGGGAGGGAGAGTGAAGGAGAGGGAGAAGATAATTGACTGACAGACTAGGTTGTTATGCACCGTACATAAGTATACACAGCTATGTGTAAATATTAGTTATACATAGGTAGATGTGTATATCAATTTTGTTTGTATTTTAAAACAACTCTGTATGTGGAAGAATATAGAGACAGGCCAAACAGACAGATAAACAAAAATATTGTAAGTGATCTAACATGAAATAATATTTAAACTGAGTCAGACAAGCAGACATCTTCAGAATTTATTTAAGAACTATGTTGTCTTTTTTTTTTTTCATGTTTTGCTCTTTTCGTTTTTGTTTTGTTTTGTAGTTCGTTTAATTTTTAATATTTTATTTTTCATATAAAATAAACAATATCTGTTGAGCCATCACTGCAAATTTATTTAAATATGTTCACAATATTTAAAATCTTTTGTTTATAGTCTGGTGACAATATATTGTCGTTGATGTTGGTTTCTTTGACCCCGGTTCGGCCCTAATTGAGCAGACACCGCACCTTAGACATTTCAGGCATAACAATGTGTCTTTTTGCACACATGGTAATACGATAGCTAGAGTCATTCTCCTTGTGAAAGTTTTGAGGGAGATTTGGTAGAAATATCCGATAGAAAAGTGACCACGCAGAGACTCCGTAGCTAATATGGTTTAGATAATAATGAGTATTATTGGTTTCAAATTTTGGCACAAGGCCAGCAAGTTTGAGGATGGAAGTAAATCGATTACATCGACCCCAGTGCTCAACTGGTACTTATTTTATCGACTTCAGTGCTCAACTGATATTTATTTTATTTCATTGACCCCGAAAGTAGGAAAGGTAAAGTCTACCTTGGTGGAATTTGGTGATGTATAATATTGAATCACTGAGCAAAGCGGCGAGCGGGCAGAATCGTTAGCACACCGGTCGAAATGCTTTGCGGCATTTCGTTCGTCTTTACGTTCCTGGTTCAAATTCCGCCGAGGTTGGCTTTGCCTTTCGTCTCTTTCGGGGTCGATAAAATAAGTAACAATCGAGGGCTGGAGTCGATGTAATCGACTTACCCCCACCGCCGGCCTCCGAACCTGCTAGCCTTGGATCAAAATTTTAAACCGACATTAAATTACTGAGCTGTAAAGTCATTGTTGAAGGTTTTGCTTCCATATAGAAGAAACCGTGACTGTATTTACTTCAGAATAATGAAGTTTCGGGTTCGATCCTATGTGTGGCATCTTGGACAAGTGTCTTTTAGTGTAGTTTCGAATTGATCTAATCTCTATGAATGGAATTTGGTTGACTAAAACTATATGGAAGCCCATCAGATGATCGATAATTGTTTTGTGATAGCTACTCTAATCCATTTTCTACTTTAACACCACACTTTGGGTGCTTTGAGTAGATCCCACATTGTTGCAAGGATTCGAACTTGGTATTCAGTCCGGGGATAAGTTGACATCGTAATGTGTCATTTTCTGCTACTGTAACCCATGGGTTCGAGGTCCACTGATCCTTCTCCATCCCAATTCCAGCACTAAGGTCAGAGGCCCTGATCTCTGCTCTGAATAAACCCAAAAAATACTCATATCTTCTTCTCACTCCCTATCTCCCACTCTTTCTCCATCCCTCCGTCTACCCCGTCTCTCCTTCTCTCTCTCTCTCTTCTCACATGATGAAACGAACCGAGTATTCCAGTATTTCAAACTTATATGAAACAGTTGTCAATATCACATTTGTCTATTCCTACGGGTATCGAAGACGCATGGCTTAGTGGTTATAATGTTACGATCAGAGGGATAGCGGTTTCAATTCCTGGATCGGCTGTGCGCTGTGTTCTGTTTCTGAAAAAAAAAACGCGAATGACCGTTTAGAGATTTCCTCGTCAGTATGGTTTAGATGCTAATGAGTAATATTGGCTTCAAATTTTTGAACAAGGCTAGTAAGTTCGAAGGAGGAAGTAAGTTGATTACATCGACCTCAGTGTTCAATTGGTATTTATTTTATCAACTGTGTTTTACTAGCACTTCATCTCACATTACTCTAATGATCTCTTCGACACCTGACGTGTGGTACACCGTGCACCTGTTCAGGCAACGTCGATTTGATCAACAAAGTGAATTAATGTACAGTATAAACGAATCATTCGTGCTGGTTGTTCAATACGAAATTGCAGAACCATCTTTCTCGGACTACGAAAGACTACTATCACTCATTCGCTCATTCTTACTACTGATAGCTACTTGTAAGAAACTGACATAACCATGGACTACGCCGACAATGCAGCTCTGGTAACAGGAAACGAACTATGGTCCATACTAGTAGTCAAATACCTTATCTAGTCCGTCACTGCAATTTTCCCTTTTTAGTGATCTGTAATACTTTCCAGCTTTTAAGTGGCTATTTAAAAGTATTCTACAGGGTGTCCACAAAGTCTGGGTACATGGGGATTACCACATATTTTAAGAAATTATTATTTCTTATATTTAATTGTTCATGTTATGATTTTATTTACTCCATGTACCCAGACCTTGTGAACACCCTGTAGTGTACAATTTTCAATAATTATTATATAATATTGGGATCTTTTTAACTAGACATAATGGCTTTAAATATTAAGGGTAGGGAAATAAAATGTGTCTCTGTTCAAAATACAGATCTGACTCAAAACACCGGATGCTTTCTTCCTGCTATACACCATTCGCTATCAAATAGTTTAATATCAAATAAATCAATGATGTAGCCATCACTCCCTAGCATGTGTGATCTGTTAGCATGAAGCATGCTTTCGTTAATTATTGTAGGTACCTATGTGATCACGAACAGACCCTCCTACCTTTGAATCAGCGGAACATCGAAGATGTGACAGCTAGAAGGAGAGCAAGCTGCACCAGTACTCGGCTGATACACATTTTCCGCTGAGAAGACTGGAGCAACAGGGAACGAAATGCCTTGCTCAAGGTCACAACATACCACGCGGTTCAGGAATCGAACTCACAGTATTATGATCGTGAAGAAACCTATGTGAAGAATTATTACAAGATGTAGACATCTTCTTTGTAGGAGTTGATCATCTAGTTGAAAATTATAGCAAGAAAGTCGTTAACTAGACTCTAAAATACATTTAAATTGATAGAGTGGGTTCTAGAATACTCTGTTAGCACTTACAGCAAGAAAGGAATCTGCTAAATATCCTCTTATGCCAGTCGAAGAGTAAGGAATGATAGCCATTAGTACAGTAAGTCTCAAACTGACAAATACCAAGCCCCACAAAAGATATTTAATGAATGTTTTGGCACCCAATTTTGTATTAATAAAATGACAAAATAAAGTTTTATAAATCTTTCTCCATATAATTCTATCTTCGCCTTGTTGGATAAGCTTAAAATATTGGAAACCATCTAAACTTTATAAACATGGCAGTTTCTCCGTAATTTGATGGAAACTGTATAGAAGACCGTCGGGTGGATTGCACTAGTACTTAAAGTACAATCTTGTCACACCTTGCTTTATGTTGACTCAGTTGGAGAATTACATTAAGAGTTACATGTACATGGAATACTCATCCATTAACACGTTAATTCACAAGCTTTTTATATTCTTTTCCAGTGGATCGAACAGCTGAATATTTACAGACGCACCCCACCACCCACTATAAAAACATTGTTAGTTGACAGAGCTGCAAAAAATATTTCATCAATGTTTTTTGGTTTTATTTCTTTTTAATATATTTTCGATTTCATAAACCATAAACGAAAAAGCTACTATTGAATATATGATGTTTTTTTTATTGAATTATTTCTTTACAGGTGTGAAGTATCTGAACGATTGTCCAAAACAGCCTAAAATACCTGTGTACCTGCTGGTCGGCGGTTGCTTCGGCACGCTAAAGATGGTGTATACAATATGGCGTCAAGTTCGACAGCGTCGTTTTGACAGTTTACCCGATCTCGTTGGTTTTGATCCCACTGAAGAAGCGATTTTCTCAACTCGTTCCTATCGCCTCATGGACACAATTCTCGTTCTTTTCCTCATTTGCTGGATCTTAACTGGAACTTACTGGGTTTTTCTCATCTGGAAACCAAACTTCGAGCAACTGCTACATGACCCCAACAATTGGTGTAACAAATCTGTGTACGGTCTGGCATTTTTCCAGATTATTGTTTCATACGCATGGATGGCACTAGCCTTATTGACTCTGATCGGATTGTTTATATCCTACTACTGCCGGAGATCGAAACCTGGCGAACAAAGAAGTCAAACTACAGACGTGAAGTGATGACTCTGATATTTATAATCACTGATCAAATATATAAAAAGCGAAGTCAAAAGGGGTATAATTTTGTGACAAAACAATAAATATTGTCTACGGATTTAAAGCTTTACGTAATGGATTCTAGGATCACCTTGAATGTTCATGTTTCAGCACGAAAATGAAATAAGGTATATTATTATTATTATTATTATTATTATTATTAGTCAAGACGAAGAGCGCGATTCGATTGTATATAGATAGATGGCTCTTGATTTTAGCACGAAAACGATCAAGTTTTTTCACTGATAAAACATATCGATTTTTCAATTTCTGATTCATGTTTGAATGGTTCGAAGTCCATTGGTCCAGGATTGGGTTCAACACTGGAGTCTAGCGAAACTAACAGGGCTGAGAAGGAATAAAATGCAAAAGCTGTAATTTACATTACGATTTTCCTTAGACACCCGGCTGCTTTGGTGATTTCCCGCGCTCTTCGTCTTCACTATTTACCTTCGTGAAGAGTTACGTCAATCTTTTTTAAAATATAAAAATCAAGTAGATTGATTTTATTATTATTATTATTATTATTATTATTATCTTTCAATTTTGTTCCCTTTCTTGCCGAGTGTCTTCCCAGCGCTTACGGCAAAGAAACTTACTATATACATTGGTATGCCATCAAAATAAACACACCAGATTGTTCATTTACAAAGGCATGAGATAAGAAAAAATGAAAAAAGAAAACAAAGAAAATAAGGAGGAAAAGGAAAGAAAATTCACAGCGACAGTGCTCTACTCAATACGTGTGACCAGTTACCAGTTAAGACAATTTTATGCACTTCCTGCATGGATGATAAGCCAGGGATCATCCTCAAATAATTTTCAGTTCCCTTTTTTATTATTCCATGCGCTCCTGCAATCACTGGTATTGTAAATGTCTTTCGATTTCAATCAACAAATCATTATATTTTCTGAGCTTATCAGATTCTTTTGCCGAGATATGATTACAATATATGTTCATGTCAATCAATAAACAAATTACAGTGTTTTGGTCTTTCACAACAATATCTGGTTTATTAACTTTGATGGTCCGGTCTGTATGTATTGGAAAGTTCCAAAGAATCGTAACAATTTCTCCTTCAGTTACAGCCTCAGAATGGTGCTTGTACTATTTGTCAGCAGATTTGATTTTAAAATGCAGACATATTATCCAGTGTAGATATTAGCCAACTCTGTCATGTCTAGAGTTATACTCTTCTGGTGATAAAATCTTACACCTAGAGATTAGGTGGTCCACTGTCTCAATCTCATCGTTGCAGTATCAGCACTTTGGGTCTACTCCATTTTTCATCACATTGGCTTCGTAATTCCAGGTCAGTAAGTTCTGACATTGAGCAGCTGAATTAAGCCTTCGTTCTCTACCTTTAGTCCTTAGTTCCGTGGCCACTGAAGAGTGTGTTTCTGGTCTACATCAGCTTGTTTGCCACGGGCCACATATTTGCCTTGCAGAGGTCTTTGTTCCCACCTATCAGCCAATTGTTAAACGCCTTTTGCTTTGCCATTGATTTCACCTTCTTTGCAACAACAGTTGTCACACTTCCATCATGCTGTTTAATCTGGATATTGTGCATGAACTCACTAGTAAATCTTTTGCTCTCCTTCGTGACAGAATGAAGCTTCTTACGTTTCTTGTGGTTTTTAACATCCAGATGTTTCAAGATATTTGACCACTCCAGTTGCGGCGATTTTGTAAGAGGTTTCAAATTGGATCGAGTCTCACCCTCCTTGGGCTCTGAAAAAGTAAAGACGATCTGCATATGCCTTTGAATGGTGCATCTTATTGCAAGCCAGCAGCTTACGGATTTTCCAGTCAATCTTCCTTATTTCGATCATATTCCAGTTCAACACATTGAAACTGTAAATAAAAACTGGAGCTGCGAAGGAATTTATGGCTAACACCTTTTGACGTGCATTTAACTCTGATTTTGGGACTCCTCGAACTCTCCTGTAGCATTCCTCCCGGATCTTCTCTTTCATGCTTGTATGCTGAATGCCAGAGCTCTCATTTATTCCAATGTATTAGTAAATTTGTTCCTGCTCAAGTTGTTTCATAAATGTGTCAACATCTAACACCACTGAATGTGAAGTCTTCAATTTCCCTTTCTGGAAAGTGGCCTTGGCATTTTTATCAAGACCAAATTCCATCCCGATGTCATCACTGAATGCTTTCACAGTACAAAATAGACTTTCAAGCTCATTATCGTCTTTGCCATAGAGTTTTAAGTCATCCATGTAAAATAGATGACTTATTTTCTTGTCTTGTTATTATTATATAATTGTTCAATGTTTGGTAGTTTGAGGCAAATTTCTACTGCATCACCTGCCACACCTCCGTGTTGCCGGGGTGTGTGCAGCATTGTGTGTTCTTTTCTGTTGTTGGGAGAACACAAACACTTCCCGGTATTGTATTGCGTTAATTATTTTTTTTTTGTTGAGGTGTGGTGCAATCTTTTGTTGTATTATTGCTTCTATTGTGTGTTGAGTGTGTAATGCGTTGGTTAAAATAGCTTGCTGGTGAAAGTTTATTTCAATGGATATATCATTATTATTATTATTAGCTTAGACGCTTTTATGTAACTCAAATTTATTGTATCGTCATGTACCATCCTCGATCTTTTTGTAAATCCTTAGTAGTTAATAAATGAAACACTATATTATTATTATCATTATTATTATTCAATAGCCTTATCTTTATTGCAAGTTTTCTTTGCTCAACCGAGCGCAGCTTTGTGTGCCCTGAGAATGTGCTGTAGTCTGTTTTGGTGCTGTCATTTTTACTGTATTGAGTGTTGTACATAATATATGAGTTGCTAGCTGCGCTATTTTTCTGTGTTACATATATTCATAAGTCCTGGAGTTTGTGTTATGCATTTGTCTGCATATTTTTTTTTACCATACCTAACGCACCTATTATTATAAAGATGTCTTCCACCTCCAGGTTTCACATTCGAGTTATCTCAATTTCCACATCTTTGTTTCTCTATTCCGTTATTATTATTATTATCATCATCATCATCATCATCATCATTATTAAGGCGATGAGCTGGCAGAAGCGTCAGCACGCCGGGTAAAATGCTTAGCAGCATTTCGTCCGTTCTTGCGCTCTGAGTTCAAATTCCGCCGAGGTTAACTCCGCCTTTCATTCTTTTTGGGTCGATAAATTAAGTACCAGTCAACTGCTGAGGTCGATGTGATCGATTTATCCTCCCCACAAATTTCAGGCCTTTTGCCTATAGTAAAAAAGATTATTATTAT
>NC_068986.1:608043-611041 GCF_001194135.2 Octopus bimaculoides
CTGAGTTGAAAGTCCTTTACTAAGGATGTGTTCGGTTCGTAGTTAGTGCTATTTTCTGTATGTTTTTTTCTTCTGACAACTATATCTGGTCTATTTGCCTTAATTTCTCTATCTGTGTGTATTGGCATATCCCAAAGTATGGTTGCTTTCTCGTTTTCTGTGACCTTTTCTGGCGTGTGTTTATACCATCTTTTTTCCGTTGTTATTCCATAGTGTTGGCATAGCTTCCAGTGTATGTAGGTCCCAGCTCTGTCGTGTCTGTGAATATATTCCTTTTAAGCCAGCACTGTCATGATTGTTCTTATTTTCCTGTCTATTTTGGTTAGTTCATTTTGTGTCCAGTTAAGGATAGTGTAGCTGTAACTTATAACTGGGACGGCTAAAGTGTTAATACCTATTATCCTGTTTTTAGCATTGAGCTCTGTTTTCAGTTTTGATCTAACTCGTCTACAGTATTCTTTCTTTATTTTCTCTTTCATTTGTGCGTGTTGTATCCTATCTAGTTCATTGATTCCTAAATATTTGGGTGTCTGGCTTTGGTCTAATTCTCTTATTTCATTGGCTTTATTTAGTGTGATGTTGCTACTCTTAATTAGTTTTCCTCTTTTTAGGGTTGCTTTGGCACATGTTTCTAATCCGAATTTCATATTTGTTTCCTTGGTAAATCCATGTACTGTCTGTAGTCGTGTTTCCAGCTGTTTATCATTTGTAGCGTATAGTTTTAGGTCATCCATATATAAGAGGTGGCTGATTGTTTTGCCGTAACATTTGTATCCGCATCCAGATCTGCTTAGCATGCGAGATAATTATGCTTATAATGTCCTTGTGACAAATAAAATAATTTTTTTGTTTGTTTGTTATTGTTGACGTTTACGGCTTGCGCTCAAATCCCATTGAGGGAGACTTTACCATTCATCATTCTGGGGCCGATAAGATAAAGAACCTCGAATATTATTGACGTTCACTTCGTCCAGAATTTGTGACCCGATCATTGATTAATTGAAAACCTCGTCAATAATGATAAAGATTTCAAACACAAACAGGGTTCATAGCCTAATTAACTAAATCATCTAATTAATTTCAGTAGTAAATATAACTGTTAGATCAAAAGCTATACAAAAAATGAATCCGTAATTTCTCTTTCTCTTTCTCTCTTTCTTTCTCTCCCTCTCTCTTTCTTTCTCCCTCTCCCTCTTACTCTCTCTCTCTCATTCTCTCACACTCTCTTTCTCACACACTCTCTTTCTCACACACTCTCACTCACTCACACTCTTTCACACTATCACTCACACTCTCTCACTCTCTCAGACACTCTTACTCTCTCTCACTCTTACTCTCTCTCACAAACACACCCTCACTCACACTCTCTCTCTCTCTCACAAACACACCCTCACTCACACTCACTCTCTCTCTCATTACTGACGAAGTTAAATATTAAAGGCTGATATAGACTCAAAACCTCACTTTCGGGCCGAGGAATGGAGTTGATAACCTCGACCCAACAGCTGACTGCTACTCTATTTTATCGACTTCGGAAGAAGCATAAAAGGCATAGTTTACCTTGCTGGGACTCAAAAAGTAAAGATCCATAACTAAATTCTGCAAGAGATTTTTCCTGCTGCTTTAACGATTCTGCGATTCTGCGATTCTAACAAATATCATTCACAGTTAGAATCTTTTCTCAGCTGAAGATATCTTCGAAAGATATCGATCAAGTGAATTGGGCTCATTTAAACGCCGTTAAAAACAAAATTTGCATATTTCTTTGATACACCTTATATTTCTGAGTTAATATCGGCCTTTTGAGACGTAAACCAGATACCAGGCAGTTCTTTGAACTTAGGTCTATATTTCTTTTTTTTTTTTTTCAAAAATTATTCAAATGATGTTTTAAATTTAATCTTTAAGTAAAACTTAAGTGAATCTTAAGAGAATTTCTA
Source organism: Octopus bimaculoides (assembly GCF_001194135.2). Taxonomy (NCBI): domain Eukaryota; kingdom Metazoa; phylum Mollusca; class Cephalopoda; order Octopoda; family Octopodidae; genus Octopus; species Octopus bimaculoides. The sequence goes on from NC_068986.1 coordinate 609,984, forward strand.
ATTCAACACTGATCAATAACTAAATTATTTATAGTATTATGCTTTAATCAGTTCGTTTAGCCTAAAGCCCTGCACGTCTCTAACTGAAAATTCTATCGAAATCGACTTCAACTTTCATCAATCCGAAGTCGATAACATAAGAATCAGTGTTGTGTTGGGATTGATCCAATCGATTCATTTTGAATTTAAATCGTGACAAAAATTAAAATACCAGTTGGATAATGAGGTGACATAAGCCATTATACACTTTCAAGAAATTTGTGACCAGTGGCTGTTTTAGAAATAAAAACCTCCGATTCGTGGCTGTATACCAACACGCAAAATAATTTTTATAAACATATATTTATCTGGTTATTCATGCTAGTGCTAACTACAATTGACTCATCCGATATTCAGCTTTTGTCAGCCTTACGCTATAATATATATGCATATGATTTCTACTATAGGCACAAGACCTGAAATTTTGGGGGAAGGAGCCAGTCGATTAGATCGACCCTAGTACGCAACTGCTACTTAATTTATCGACCCCTAAAAGGATGAAAGGCAAATTTGACCTCGACAGATTTCGAACTCAGAACGGAACGACGGGCGAAATACGGCAAAGCATTTCGTCCAGCGTGCTAACGATTCTGCCAGCTCGCCGCCTTAATCTAGGTATCGAAATCGAGGTTGATTATCCATCGACCTCAATGTCCTACCACCCATAACCAAGTGGAACTTCCGATGCGTGACAGCTTTCGATTGACGGAGTCGTTAGAGCGTTGGGATCTTGTTCAAAACGGGGGCACCAGTATTTTCTTAACGAAACACTTTGAAACTCGGGACACTGGTAGAATGTGTCATATAAAACATCTTTTTCTCGTAGTCTTCTTAACAAAAAAACGTACATCGCAAGTTATTTCATGTTAAAGTTGTCGTATTTCTGTAATTTCAACCAATGACTGACGTCCATTCAGCCGTGAAAATTAAGTGCTGACTACGTAAACAAACGATTCGCGGCGGTGATAAAATTATTATTTCCTTGTCAAAAAATGGCTGAAGCATATTGGCAGTAGCTA
>NC_068986.1:611105-614819 GCF_001194135.2 Octopus bimaculoides
ATTAGGGTTAGGGTTAGGGAAAACGAACACACGTGTGTTGCCTTTGCAAAATGTCAGAAGTAATGGAGATTAAATACGCATTACACCGCTTATGAGTAACTGTAAACAGCTGAATACTTGTCAGTGATTGGTTGAAATAAATCCGAATACAAAAATTTTTTTCTGTTCTATAACACAAAATAGATAAGTATACGAAGTTTGAAAGTCTTTCGGTACCAAAAGCACTACATAAAACATTAATGAAAACTGGTGCCCCCGTTTTGAACAAGATCCGAGCGCTGGAGTGTTCCGGCGCACTGAGTTCAAACCCCGCCAACTTCCACTAGCTTTTTTTTTTTTTGCTAGGGTGGGAGTCAATAAAGTACCAGCCGAGTGCTAGTGCAGTCCCAGGTATTACTTATTACATGTATTTAATACTAATTAATGTTTAATTAACAGCTGCGACGACTGTTTCGAAATAGTCTATTTCTAACATGTTTTTATTTATTGCTTTTTTTTCCCTTTCTCTTTCAGACGACTTCTCACTGTGGGTTCCAATTTCCCTTTGTTTCTGACAGTTGCTACCTTCCGACCCCCTGTGTTATACCAATGCTGTTCTGTATAAGCAGCACTGTACAAGTCATCCTCCATGGAACCAATGTTCAGTTATATTTTAATATATACCTTCTACATCAGCGATTCTCAACTCTCCCGCTGTCATTTACCCCCTCGGCTTCATGTATTTCCCCATTTATCCCCCCACTTTATTCCCAGGCATTAAAATATGCATAACCGATATTACAAGCACAGAAAACAAAAAAAAAAGGAAAATGAAATAATTGCATTATTAAGATTTTCTGCATTACAAAATTAATGATATCCATGCATTATATATTTACTCACCGTTAAGTAAATCTTTTATTCCACCAGGGGATGAATATATTTTCTGTTGAGAATCACTGCTCTTACCCTTCCAAAATAACATTTACATTTCATACCTCGAAAAAAAAAAAAAAAAAATGGAATATTTTTCTTGTTTGAAATAAAAAAAAAAAGAAATCCCATCTTAACATTCCTTTATATTTCAAGAATCGATCGCCGATATATTTTTGATTAATTGTATACCCAGTTCTATATAACTGTGTCATATATTTGATGTATTGAAGCAGAAATATATTATTGCCTTTTATACAATTCCTTCTTTTGTTTTATTTCGTTGCATTGCGTTGTATCGAAATGTTTTCGTAGAATGTTTCATGGAAAGCTTTTGAGTGACGTATTTAACGAGATAAGCAGCTAATTAACTTATCACTCAGACATAATAATTGTTCAAAATCAGCATTCATTACAATCAACTGCAATTATTTCCGTCATTTACCGAGTGGGATATTACAGGCAGGTTGGAAGATGGGGTAATAATGTTACGTTTTATGAAACTTGTTTCCTAAATTTATAGCGAATTAGATCGGGCTCAGGAGTGGCTGTGTGGTTAAGAAGTTTGCTTTGCAGCTACGTCGTTGCAGTTTCAATCCAACTGCAGGCCACTTTGAATCTCTTCTACTGTAGCCTGACTTTATCAAAGCCTTGTGGGTGGAATTTGATAGACACTGCGAAAACCTATCGTATGCGTGTACGTGAGTATATGCGTGTGTGTGTGTGTGGAGCGTATGAGTGAACAGCTTCCCGAAAAGTACGGTGTTTTTGAGATACGAGTTAGACTCACTTGTCGCTATTGGACTCAGAACGTAAAGACAGATGAAATGCCGCTAAGCATTTTGCCCGGTGTGCTAGCGATTCTGCTAGCTCACTGCCGCATCAGCAATAAAAATATATTAAAATAAAAAATGTAAAGTTTTAACTTGGGAGATCGTACTTAGAAAATATCGAAGAAATTGAATCCTTTTATGTGGAGTGGAGACGGAATTGTTTCAAATTGCAACGATTTCAACAAAGATCTACAATCTGTAGATGATACAATGATCCTTAAAGTATGTCTTGGCCTTCAAATGAATTGACCGGTGAATGTTGCAGGCGTGGTTGAGGTTGTAAAATGTTTGCTTCCCAACTACATAGTTCCAGGTTCAATCCCAATGTGTGGTGCCTGGAACAAGTATCTTCTGCTCCAGCCTTGGCCGACCAAAGCCTTGTGAATGGATTTTCTAAACGAAAGAAGCTCGTCGTGTGTGAGTATGTTTGTCCTCATCACCGTTTGATAACCGGTGTTGCTGTGTTTAACGACACTGTAACTTAGCGGTTCGGCTAAGAAACCGATAGAATAAGTACCAAGCTTAAAAATAAAAAAGTACTGCGGTCGACTCGTTCGATTAAAAATTCTTCAAGGTGGTGCCCCAGCATGGCCGCAGTCTAATGACTGAAACAAGCAAAATATATATACCTGTTAATCCCTGTTAATTGGCAACGCTTAGTAAATCTCCCTATTCCTCACATCTTTTTTATACAAACAAGCTTTAAATCTCCTGTGGACCAGCGATGTTAGAACGCTTTGGTCCAGGCGTGTGTCACTTGCATGTCTTCGTATGTTTTAGTTCTAAGTAAACGTTTGTAGAAAAGCTCCTTAAGAAGATGTTGCAGGGAGATTTCTTTTTCAATGAAAATTGCATGACATCTAAAAGCCCGCAGCATGTTCTAGGCTTAGTTTTTCATCACTGATATATTGACATTTCTCAGCTAAGATTGGAGATAATCATTCCGTTTTGAGTGAAATATATGATAAAAGGGTGATAACGATCAAAATGATTTCAGAGAATATATCCGATACACTTGTGGTTAAAATATGAGAGTACCACTTGGTCAGTGCTTCATGCAAAACAGCTAATCAATATTAATGGGCGGTTATTGGCAAGATCAGTAGAGCGCCAACCAAACTGCTTTGGGTACAGTACTCGTGCGTGGCACCTTGGGAAAGTCTCTTCTGCTATAGCCTCGGGCCGACTAAAGCCTTGTGAGTGGATTTGGTTGAGAGAAACTGAAAGAAGCCCGGGAGTGGCTGTGTGGTAAGTAGCTTGCTTACCAACCACAAGGTTCCGGGTTCAGTCCCACTGCGTGGCACCTTGGGCAAGTGTCTTCTACAATAGCCTCGGGCCGACCAAAGCCTTGTGAGTGGATTTGGTAGACAGAAACTGAAAGAAGCCCGTTGTGTATACATGTGTGTGTGTGTGTGTGTGTGTCAGCATTGCTTGACAACCGAAGCTGGTGTGTTTACGTCTCCATAACTTAGCGGTTCGGCAAAGAAGACCGATAGAATAAGTACTAAGCTTACGAAGAATAAGCCCAGGAGTCTGTTTCTTATTACCCATGCGGGATAACACAGAGGGGACAATGCAATATGATTGGGGGTCACATACAATCGAATGATATAATGAAATTTTTCATGTACAATGAAATCGAATGAATTGCAACACAATAAATCTCAAACCACAAACAATAAATCACACGATGAGGTGTTCAAAACAGGTATGCTCCGACCCCACGAGCCCTGTCTTTAGCACCGACTTACTGGTAGTCACTCAATCGCGCTCACGCAGGGCCTTTCGCCCCCAACATTCGCGCTACACGCGTCCATCGTTTTTTAAATTCACTCTGACAAACACCTCTTTTCCAGCCCCACCTTCCTTTTCAAGTGAAAAGGGAACATTTTCACGAGGGCGAGGCCGGAGACGCAGGTGTTTGTCACGATACCTTTCATTCTCGACTTCCAAATCACCTCTCTCGCAA
>NC_068986.1:614829-618496 GCF_001194135.2 Octopus bimaculoides
TTTCACGAGGGCGAGGCCGGAGACGCAGGTGTTTGTCACGATACCTTTCATTCTCGACTTCCAAATCACCTCTCTCGCAATTGCTACTACTACGAGAAAACAATTCTTACCTTCTTTCGTCAAGAAATCCGGCGGGTTAATCTTTACAATTGACTCAGACGACAGCTGTGCTCTTCTTCCATCAGACAACAGTTGTTCCGCATAAACCCACACTTCTGAAATACCCGGACACTGAACAATAGCGTGCAGGACGGTTTCCAGCCCTGCCCGCATCTTGGACAGGCCGTCGGCCCAGGGTGGCCATGTCTATTGAGTTTATCCCGAACGGGTAAGGCTCCTCGGTAACACTGCCAGGCCAACGACTTTTGGAAGTTATCCAGTGTCTTCGGCCCGAACGTTCTTCGGAACAGGCTGTCCAACTGGTTATCATCGAGACCCAGGGCCGTTCCCAGGGCATCGTCATTTTCAGCCTCTACCATAAGCACACACGGTCATAGATCCCTGAAATTGTCTTGGCGCAAACAAAAGAAAAGGTGTTGTTACTGGATTGACTCTTTCGAAGAATATATCGTAGAAAAACATGATTACACGCATTGCATGCATGAATGATTCCAAATACCTAGGTACATGTGTACTTATATTTTTTCCAATGTTTCGTGAAACCGATCAAAATAAACATTACAATTCTAATCAAGAAGCGATAACAACAAACACAAAGGTACATGCTTACATATATATACACATACAGAAATTCATACATCCATACATACATGCATATACATACGCATATACCTACATGCACGTGTATATCCATTCATTCAGACAGACAGACAGACAGAGAGTTTATATGATACAGATGATCACGATATCTTGGATAACAAATCTGCAAGAACTTTTGCACATGAAAAATGATGAAAAGAAGAAACGTTTTTTTTTCCCCTTAAGAAAAGAAACATCATTCCTTTCTAACCTCGCCACTGAGCAGGTGACTTGTTAGAATAAACTCTAAAATTCCAAACATAGAAGAGGAAATATGCACACATGCAGATACACACAAACATGCATACATACATATATGTATGCTGCATACATTCTTGCACGCATACATTCATACAACCACGCGTACATAGCCTCAATGTGGTCGTTCAACTTGCAAGAAATATTAGCCAAACAGCCCACATATTCCACCAAAACGTCTTAAGAAAAGAAAGGACATATTAGAGAATGTTGGAAAATAAAATAAAGCATTTAGAATATTTTTGATTTAATACTTTTATCCCATGTATATATATCATCCTGATAGCAAACTGAGGTTAACGGAAACATCACCGGCACCAGCAAACATTCGGTTTTCAGGAATAAAATGAATTTTTTCAAAAAAATTAAAACATTGGTGCAGGCGTGGTTGTGTGCTTGCTTTCCAACCACATGGCCCCAGGTTCAGTCCCACTGCGTGGCACCTTCGGCAAGTGCTTCTACTATAGCCTCGGGCCGACCAAAGCCTTTTGAGTGGATTTTGTAGACGGAAACTGAAAGAAGCACGTCGTATGTATATGCGTGTGAGGAGGTGTCCTTGTGAGTGTGTTTGTCCCCTACAACCGCTTAACAACTGGCGTTGGTTTGTTTACGTCCCCGCAACTTAGCGTTTCGGCAAGAGAAAACCGATAGAATAAATACCAAGCTTTAAAAGTAAGTACTGGTGTCGATTCATTTGACTGAAAATACCTCAAGTGGTGCCCCAGCATGGCCAAAGTCAAATGACTGAAAGAAATAAAAGTTAATTAAAAGAGAAAAGGTAACAATAGATAATTACATGGGGAAATTACTCTTTATAAAATTAACAAAAACGGTGGCAGAGGACCCGTTTTCTATTTCACACCCAGCTTCAAATTAGGAGATGCAACTGGACCTGAAGGGCAGGTTCGTCTTTCCAGAGGAAATAGTGGTAACATCACTCCGACCTGACATACACTTGCCCTCCAGGAACACAAAAGACGATCATAGAGGTCACATTTACAGTGTCTTGGGAGGACAGACTCGATATTCCTCACCATCTAAAAAAAAACAAAACAAATATCTGGACTTGATCGACGAGGCTCTTTTCTAGAGATTGCATGTGACCTCATTGCTACTCGAAGTCGACTTTCCAACTAGATCGGAGTGCTATTTCCTCCAGAGAGATTGTCCTGGAACCCAAACAACTGAAGACGGCTACCAAGAAGATAGGCACGGCACCTGAAACCAGTTAAAGGTGGTTATGATTGATAAGAGACCGCAAGTGGAATCCTTCCGCTGGCAAAGACTAATTCAGTCATTGTTCCCCAATCAGGCGAAACGTATAAGCTGAGGGGCTAAACTCTTGTGATACTGAAATACCTGATGATTATACGGAAGGGTTTCCAACATTGCTTTGGATTTAGAAGAGTTTAGAAAACCTGAATTTCTGCCTTGTTTTGTTCTTGCTTTTCTGTTTTGGGTTTTGTTTTGTTTTTGTTATTTCCAGGTTCAGTCAGTCTCAATGCGTGGAATTGTGAGCAAATGTCTTCTACCATGGCCTCGGACCGACCAAAGCCTTGTGAGTGGATTTGGTAAACGGAAACTGAAAGACGCCCGTCGCATATATATATATATATATATATATATATATGTATGTATGTATGTTTGGCCTTCTTCCTAAATGAGAAACTTATAAAGTGGCTGAAGAAAGGGAGTAGGTGGAGGAGGATGAAGAGGGAAAGATTGTAAAATAAACACATCAACAAGTCAAAAGACTCAATCAAACGTAAACTAAACAATGTTCCAAATCAGCGCTTAAACGTTTTTCATTCATGACCCCATTTTTCATCACGAGATTTTCCGCGACTCCACGTATTAATTATGAAATAAAACATACAAATAAATACATAAATCTTTTTTTTTTTTTTTTTTTTTTTGCTGAACAATATACATATAGAAAATAAAGTAGTTATATTATTTGTCAAAATGAAAGTAGTTTTAGGACTTGTGCGTTTGTGAAATAACATATAAACTGAAATTCAAGTGTTTGAATTTAATATTAGCGACCCCAGCATTTCGCTTGGCGACCCCAAATGGGGTCAGAGAGCAAAACCAAACCTATTGCTTATTCTTAAACTTTGGGCTGAACAAGGAATTGAAAATACATAATTAACCCATTCTATTGGTGAAATGGTTTGCAGCGTGCGCCAAAGTCTTCTCATTGCAGAGTGAATTTAATACAAAATCCAAGAATCGGCGCGGGGTGTGTGCGTGTGTGTACGCACGTTGTGTGTGAGTGTGTGCTTCTGAATGAATGACTACACACACAAGCACACGCACATATACACATGTGTGTGTGTGTGTGTGTGTGTGCGCGCGCTTACAAAGTTCTGAAGGATTCAAATGAAAAAGAAATGAATTTGAAAGCTTTTCTATAAATAAATATCAAATATTCTGTTTCTAAAGTATGGAGTTCTGCATTTACTTTATCGCTCTCCTAAGCACATACATGTGTGTGAGAGAGAGAGAGAGAGAGAGAGAGAGAGAGAGAGAGAGAGAGAGAAAGAGAGAGAGTGAATATATGTATGTGCATGCGTATATATGAGTATATGCATGTCTGCCTGTGTGAGTGTACGTATGCGTGTGACTGAGCAGTGTGTATATATATATA
>NC_068986.1:618795-621825 GCF_001194135.2 Octopus bimaculoides
AGAGGTGAATGTAAGTACACATAAATAGCAAAAAATTTCCTTCATAATAATAAGTTCTTTTATAGCAATATAATAATATTATTTTGACATTTAGACACTCAAGATGATTCGTTTATTTTTAATTCAAGTTTTATGCTTAGTTTGTTCATAATGAAATGTGTTTGTCTGTCAAGGACAGGTATATATACATGCATACATACACATATGTTTGTGCATGACTTGAAGTTTGTCTGCATATGTACGTATGTGACATTTAGATCGATAGACAGATAGATAGATAGATAGATAGATAGATAGATAGATTACTATATGCATATATACACACATACGTATAAGTGTGTATGTGTGTGTGTGTGTGTGGTGTATGTGTGGCTTCCATAAATAGAGTGTTATAATTAAAGTCTAGCAGTTTATAAATTATTCTGTTAAAACGTGGTGTCTTTGTTTCAGACGAGTTCCGGTTCACTTCCTATTTGGCATTTGTTCTTTCAAAAGCTAAATGTCATCACACTTCTGATTCGTTACTTTCGCTTCAGCTAGATACATATTTGAATGTGTTGAATATTATTGACTAATGAGGGAACCTCTACCTCTACGTGGTCTCTCCTCTACTTGAAATAACAGCCATATTCAGGGCTGGCGCCAATCTATTCAGCACTACCCAAGTCCTACAATGAGAATCCTCTTCGTTTCTTTTTATTTTTTTTTTCCAAACGTCTTCTAGCCATCACACTCCTTATGGCAGCTGGTATATTTAGTTGCAAAAATTATCATTAATTTGCGAACAAGGAAGCTTATTTTTATAACACTGAGTAAATGTTACTGTTGCCACAAGTTCAATACTTGTTGCAGGGTGAGACTAAGGGCTATGACAACAGAGAACAATCTCCTGGTAGGGTTCCCTGTGATGGAATAGGTTAAAGGATAGACGCGAGACTAATAAAGACCACCCCTTCCCCAAGGTAAAAATATGTTTGCATTGGGCCAACACTGCTACTTAGAAAAAAAGCAGTTTATGACAATATAAAACCGACAAGGTCTGTTCGACGAAGGCCTTTCTTCGGGGAAATATATAAACCCATAAAGGGGGTGGAAGAGAGGACCTCCTAAAAATAACTGCAGATAGGATACTAAAACAAAGCTGAAAAACGGGGATTCAACTGGAGAGAAGCAAAGAAGACAGCCCCGATTCGGTAACGGTGAAGAAAAATCGTCGATGGTTTATACATCGTAGGTAGCGAAGGGCTTAAATCAAATTAAAATCAAACGTTACTGAGCAAGATTAGAAATGTTTCATGCCAAATGATAGAGAGGTCATAATACCACACGAGCCACCGAAACACCACTAGTCCTGTTCTCCGTCATTTTTTTGTTGGAGATGTGACCTCCTTTTCTCTTATTACGATTAGGTTTTCTTATTTTTAATTACATTAAGAAATTGTAAGTTATTTGCGCCTCCGATTTTAGGTGATCGGCTAGGTTACCTCGAGAGTAGCGCCGACTCAGATCAACTCTTCCTCATATCGCACCGAGCCTTCTTGAACAGAACTTATTCGATAGCGAAACACCGAATTTACACTGTCTGAATAAAAGACGATGGTCAATAATGGAATCCTTAGAGTCTGCTTAGTCAGAGATGCTAAAACATATCCATTGCATTTAAATATAAGTAAATTTAAACGTAAGCAACTGGACAGCAATGTATGTTAAATTCTATGATACTTTTACTATATCATATCGCTATATTTTGTATGATATTGTTCTACTTGTTACAAGGTATGTCCGATTGTAACAGTTGTCTATGGAGTGAAATCGAAGACATAATCGAACTTTTTTTTAACACAATGAAAGAATGTTAAGAAGATTTATCATTTACGCACCAAAATAGAAATGTGAACATTTATAAAATGTGGAACTTCCATGATGCCACTAACATGTTATGTTGTGTTGTAATATATTAAAATGAGGGCGCATGGCCTAGCGTTTAGGGTGTTGCGCTTACGAGCGCGAGACCGTAGTTTCAATTTCTTGACCGGTTGTTGCGTTGCGTTCTCCCGTTGCTTTGCGATCACTTCGACTCCTGGCGTATCATACACCGTGCCCTTGTTCAGACAACGTCGATTTGATGGGAGGAGTGAGCTAATGTGCAGCACGAACATTTGATCATTATAAGCAAAAGAAGCTGAACACATACGTCATCTTCGATGGGAGAGTGCAGACCATTATATCATAGCATAGCAGATCATATATCCTATCGTACCATATCATATTACATTGTATTAAATAAGGGCGACGGGAGGCAGGAAAATGTTTTGCTCCATTTCTCTGGATCTTTAAGCTCTGAGTTTAAATACACCACCACCACTTCCTATATTGGAAACAATAACATTCAGTAAATTGACCACGATCGGTTTCGACTATCAGTATTCTATTGTTCGATGAACTGAACAACTTACTTCTTGATTTAACAGGTAAATGGTTGAGTATTCCACATACATTAATACCCTTAACGTAATAAATAAGCATAGATCTTAAAATTACAAGTACAATCCCTCCACACAGTTCAGTCTGCTCAATTTCATTCAAAAGGGTTGTGTTGGGCCAAGACTATGGTTAAAGACCCTTACACGAGATGCTACCCAATCACCCCGTGATAGTGAAACGAACTTCTTTATCAAATGTATTGTATATATCCTATATACAGTCAATATAAAGTCCTGTTGTCGTCATTGTCTCTGCCCACTCGCTGCTTAAACCTTGTGTTTTGGTGTGCCGCGGCCAATTGGTGAGCCCTTCACCCTGTGTAAATTTCTATAGTGTAATAGAATTAACACCTGCACACACAGATGATGTGGTGAGGCTGCAGTGGTCTTCAAATTTTGGCTCAAAGCCAGCAATTTCGAGGGGGGGGGGCGGAAGTAAAGCAAACACTGCAATCGATGTAATACACCAACCCCGTGCTTCACGGGTACTTATTTTAAGGATCTCGAAAGAATGTAAGGAAAAATTGACTGCGGTGGCGTTTAAACT
>NC_068986.1:622524-626920 GCF_001194135.2 Octopus bimaculoides
TTTTTTTTTTTTTTTTTTTTCTACTACCACCGTCATTTACTAAAGACCTACTCAGATAACCCCAAACCCTCAAGAGCGGTCTTAAGTTAAACAAGAGCCTTACTACTTTGTGACTGGCTTGAATTCTGAAAAGAAAGAAATTAACATATAACCGAAAGAAACACGCTTAGACAAATCTGGAAAATGCACGGCTAATATAACAATCAACTCCGATTCTCAAATAAAGTCCTTTTCAATTACATCAAAATTCCGAAATTCATGCTTCATTTGCTCTCGCCATCAGAGTAAAAGAAAACAGCCTGATGTGAACAGTATAGACACCATAAGTTCTTTCTCGGAAGAAAATATGATCCAGTTTCAATTTGGACTGAAACATTTCGTTCTTTCTATTGCTGAAACAAGCTGTAACGTGCGTTCGAAGTTTAAAAATGAGTAGTTCTGCTGTTGATTGTATACTTCGATCCAAGGGACACAACTTCTAGTTACATTATAGTTGTTTCAAGGAAAGTAACTCTTAATGTTATGGTTATAAGCTGACTAAGAGTTTCAAAATTGTAAAAATGACTGCAAAACGATGAGTAACAGAGTAATGGCTTTCCTATGTCAGTAAAATATATAACAGTAATACATTGTGATGGATTGGGCCCACGGTCAATGCAAGCGCTCCCAAGTTCGGTGAGAGTGATGTCGTTAACATTCCACTTAAACTTCTGCGGGAAAGACATGCACAAGAACGGAGTTTTAAAGAGCAGACATACTGGAAAGAGAGGAATTAGGAAAGCAAGTGATGCTTTCGGAAGGCTAGAAAGGCGTCTCTGGAGTCGGCGAGACATATGCAGGAAGACAAAGATAAAGGTGTACAAGGCGTGTGTGCTCTCTTCTCTTCTTTATGCCTGCGAGACGTGGGTCACAAATCGATACCACCTTAAACAGCTGGAACGTTTCCATCAGACGTGTCTCAGACGGATCTATGGCATTAAGTGGGAGGACCGCATCAGTGATCTTGAAATATTGGAAAGCTCTCGGTGTGAAAGTATAGAAGCTCTTTTGTTGAAGCAAAGGCTCAGATGGAGTGGTCATCTGGTCAGGATGAAGGATTCCAGGATGCCAAAACAACTCTTTTATGGAGAGTTAGCTAAAGGAGAACGACCTCCACATAAACCAAAAAAATTTAAAAAGAGGTACAAGGACTTGCTGGAGGTTTCCTTAAGAAATGCTTGCATCTCTCCTGACACATGGGAGGGCATAGTTATTAACCGTAGCAGGTGGAGAAGGATTGTGCACGAGGGAACAGTTACTTTTGAGAAATCTCGAGTTGCACAAAAGAAAGTAAGGAGGGACGTCAGGAAGGGCATTGTTGTTGCACTTCCAGACGGTAAGGGTCTTCCTATGACGCTGACATGGAGTGTCTGTGCAAGACCCTGCCTCAGTAAAGCTGGACTCAAGAGTCACCTTCGTAGTCCTAAAGTGAGACCGATGATTGACTACCAGGTCACTTGGTGGTGGTGCTACACACCATACTAATCATATCGGTCAGGCATGTGGAAGGGAGTGTAATTCGGCGGGAGGACTTAAACGACAGGCAAAGGTACATGAAGCCCAGTTACAACTACAGCCGGCTATTGCCGGTAAAGGTTTAATCTGCCAATTCTATACAAGACATTGTAGATCTTAATCGATCACAGCACCGATAACAGTTAAGCCTCGTACATAGGCCATACTCGATAACGAGGGGGCAGCCATCGTGTATGTATGTATGTATGTATGTATGTATGTATGTATGTTTTTTCTTTCTTAAAGTAGCAAGACTTTTAAAGTTAAGAAAGTTGCCAGTGTTTGTAAATATGTGGTTGAATCGGTGTTTCGGTTGAGCTGTCCGATGCACACAGCCAAGTGGGTGCATCTATTCATCTAAAGAATTTCAGATGGAGAATCTTTGTAATATCTTACAGATCTTCACTGTGCCGCTAACAGATAGGATTTGGAGAATCTGCATCAGTTTCCTTTGCCCTTTTTTCGAAAAACCTAGTATTTCTAGGTTTTGGGGTAAATTTGTTGGTACATAAGCCCAACGCACCAATGAGGATAGGTACAAATGAGAATTCATAGAACTCAGAGTACAAGAACTATATGTTCTCTTTTTGCTGGACTTTTGATTGAACCGCTACAAAAGGATGTTTGGACTGACCTTATGTCTCTACGTTCATTACTTCGTCTCACGTAGACCCTGTCGGTGTCGCTGTTAATGTGGGAGTTACCAGTAGTGGTCAGTGCCTTTCAAGTTTTGATGTCCAGGCTGCGGATCTCATCAAGTGTCCAGTCCAATGTCCCAAATATTGGCACTAGCACTGGCACTCTACAAAAGTGCATAACTCTTCTTCTCTGTCTCGCACAACAATATCAGGTCTGTTATGGTTGCACCAAATGGCTAATTTTATTAGAGTATTACACAAGTATTCCTCGTTTTTAATGGTGTGAGTACCTGCTCAGCAATTCTTCTCCAACTCTGAAGATTTTGTTGCTTTCACTTTTGAGTATGCATCATGGAATGTACTCATTGCTTTCTTTAATGTTCAGCAGGTGTTGTTTGAGTGATACAATGCGACATTCAAAGACGGTTTCGACTGACCTTATGCCTCTACCGCCTCACGTAGATCCTGTCAGTGTCGCTGCTAATGTGAAAGTTACCAGTAGTGGTCAGTACTTTTCAAGTTTTGATGCGAACCTCATCAAGTGTCCAGTCCAGTTACTAGCACCGGCACTGCAAAAGCATTGTGAAATATGGTCTTGTTAAACGCAGACAGCTCCGAGTTCCTTATTTTCCGGTGTCTACAGAAGTACTCTTTTGTTATTCTGGCTTTGGCCACAGCACCAATGCATGCAACATTGTCATCGATTCCGAGATACTTGTGGTTTTCATCATTAGGGATAAGCGAAACAGATAAGCCACCGGTTTACACGTTTTCTGCCTGGTCGACAATCTTTCCTCGGTTAACCATCATGTATGAGCATTTATCTTGGTCACACCCCATTTCTACCTCTCGTGTGAAGGTTGTGACAAGTTCTAATTGTCTCTTAATATGTTTATAATATTACCAGAATATAACTTTAGGTTATCAACAAAAAATGCGCGGTGATATTAATTTGTGCGCGTGCGTGTGTGTGTGTGTGTGTGTGCTTGTGTGTGTGTGTGTGTTGATAAATGCCAGCGAATGTCTGTGGGCGACAGGCCAGAGTGTTGAAGAACGCAACAGCGAATTAGTCAAGTTAAAGTTAATCTATTTTTAAAATCTAACCAGCAATAATTATGCAATGAGGAAAATATATACAAATATAGGCGTGGGTGTATGGTAAGAGGTTTGCTTCCCAACCACATGGTTCCGGGTTCAGTCCCACTGCGTGGTACCTTGGGCAATTGGATTTGCGAGACGGAAACTGAAAGAAGCCCATCGTATGTGTGTGTGTGTGTCTTAGCGCCTATGTTTGACAACCGATGTTGCTGTGTTTACGTCTCTGTAACTTAACGGTTCGGCAAAAAAAAAAAAAACAAAGAATAGATAGCAGGCTTACAAAGAATAAGTCCTGAAGTCTATTTCTTCGACTAAAGGCGGTGCTCCAGCATGGCCGCAGTCAAATGACTGAAACAAATAAAGAATATTATCTAAATGGATGTCGGCCAGCATGGGAGACAACTCTTACGAGCCTCGTTGACGAAGCTTAGATTTTCTTTAAACCTCCCGCAAAAGTAGTGAAAGAGTCACTAAGTAAATATATAATATTGTACACTGCTGGGAGTAAATTGTTCAGAGAATAAAGAAATCAGAGACATCATCTCATTAATATTTATTACATAAGCTTCTACTAATTCTAAATAAAATTCCATCTTGAATATTATTTACTCTTTATAATCTATCATCTCGAATTCTGATGCGGGTCAGGCAAAGTCACATATTCTCTTCGTAATTATATGGCTTCAGTTTCGATTTCAGTGCACGACACTTTAGGCAAATGTCTCCTGTCATAGACTCGAGAGAAAACCGGTAGACGAGAACTTTGTGGAAGTTTATGGAAAATACTAGATCTTGTTAAATTTCTTCCTTTCTGCTTTTTTAACGTTATGGCATAGTTTAAAGAAATTTGGAAGCTATTTCTAGCATGTCGGGAAACCACGTAAAGTTTCCGCCCTCGTTTTCTTTGCCTTCGATTGGCCGAAGTTACATAATTTTTAAATGCTTCTAACTTCTTTATTATTAATTTCTACAAAAAGATTATCAGCCTGCAAAACTGTATCAAGTCTGGAAAATAATCTTTCTTTTACTCTTTTACTTGTTTCAGTCATTTGACTGCGGTCAAGCTGGAGCACCACCTTTAGTCGAACAAATCGACCTCAGGACTT
>NC_068986.1:626930-628215 GCF_001194135.2 Octopus bimaculoides
CCTTTAGTCGAACAAATCGACCTCAGGACTTATTCTTTGTAAGCCTAGTACTTATTCTATCAGTTCCTTTTGCCGAACCGCTAGTTACTGGGACGGACGTAAACGCAGCAACATCGGTTGTCAAGCGATGGTGGGGGTACAAACAGTCAACGATAGCATTATAGTCTCCTAACACCACTAATGTCTTCGACGTCACGAGAAAGTTCGCTAGGCGCCGATAAAAATCAGTTTGAAATCCTCTAGCACAAGGTGCATAGATCCCGATCAACCTGAAGGCCTTACTCGGTCGATATTAATTCTTACACTCTAAAGTTTTCAATTATACTCTTTTAAAACGGGAAACCTATGTTTTTGTTTTGTCCTCTTAAAGAGGATACCAGTTCAAATCCTACCCCGCCCTGCTAGAGGTGGGGTGTAGCAGTAAAGCCTGTAACGAGATTAATTTTTCCAAAAACGGGAAACCTATAATCTGTTTTTTTTTTGTTTTTTTTTCCTCTTAATGAGGACAATAGTTCAAAGAATAAAGCCTACAACGGCTGAAGTTCAATTTTCCTACACAGAATAGATTACACAGCATACATTAAAGACCAGAAACCTATATTGTGTTTTTTCCTCTTAATGAGGATGACAGTTAAAAAAAAATAAAACCTACAACGGCTGGAATTAAATAATTAACAATTCAGATCCCACTCCCGCTGGGGGACGGGGCGCAACGATAAGCCTACAACGGCTTTAAAAAGTTCAATTTTTCGCATATAACGATTGCCAAAATGGCTTTGCACAAACAATTCCTTTCTCCCGTCACCGGGGAAAGGCACAAAGAATATCAACAGTTCAACAGTTTTCAACAATTGGATAACGTTCGACACGATAACAATAAATCCAACAGTAACAATCCAATTTTGAATAAAACGTTCCACTCACCACAAACACATCCGACAACGAGACAGGTAAGAAAGCGATTTACCACACAGCTACACCAGCGCCTAAGAATTTATAAAACAGTTCAAGTGGTTGGAAGAAATTCAACAAAATCCTGTTCAAATTCTTGTGTAGTAAACATAATCTGTCTCTTGGTTTAATTAACATCAGGGTAAAGTCGTTTGGTGTTTTTAACGAAGTCCACACTATTGAAAGCATTTGGGACAGGTCTCAAGTAATAGGATATATTTCTACCTTCCGCCTATTAGTTACGGAAGACCTGAAAAGTATCATGGCCCAATCCTTTCTCCTCTTCTTAAACCATTGGAAGAAAAATACAGCAACTATATTATTCCCGTGGCTG
>NC_068986.1:628612-631476 GCF_001194135.2 Octopus bimaculoides
GCAGGGGATGGTGGCGAACCCTGCTGTACTCTTTCACCACAACTTTCTCTCACTCTTTCTTCCTGTTTCTGTTGTGCCTGTAATTCAAAGGGTCAGCCTTGTCACACTTTGTGTCACGCTGAATATCCCCGAGAACTACGTTAAGGGTACACGTGTCTGTGGAGTGCTCAGCCACTTGCACGTTAATTTCACGAGCAGGCTGTTCCGTTGATCGGATCAACTGGAACCCTCGACGTCGTAAGCGACGGAGTGCCAACAACATGAGTCAACTGGTGAACAATAGCGTCGTTGGTTAGTTTTTCCAGTTGAACAGTTATTGGTTGGTCTGATAAAAATCTGCAATAGCAAAGGATTGTCTGTGAAACTCACGCAAAATAAATACAATAGTTTATTTCATACACTGAAATACAGTGATATCTATGATAGAACAAACTATGAACAGGCAATTACGAGGCATCAAACTAATTTATAACACATTTCTATAACACCCTGAAAAGAGAACAAGGCTATATAAATAAATATCAATATAGCAGGAAACCAAGAAATGTCCGGAAGATGAAAGATCCAAGTGATTTGGCACAGACGGGTAAACTCCAAGATGAGGTAGAAGTCCTTAGTGTTGATTTTGCCGTGATAGGTAAGTAAAATCCATGGTGTCACTGCTGAAAAACTCGTGCAACAACAAGTAAATTAGGTTGTGAATTTTATCTCGCGTCTAGTTTTGCTAAGAGAAAGAGAGAGAGTGTGTATGTGTGAGGGAGAGAGAGAGGGGAGGAGTGGGTGAGATTGAGAAAGCCGGACGATAGCCAATTTAGTTCTTTTCAAAACCATATGGTATGGCCATAGCTGGAATTCTTTTGATCATAAATTTGTTAGATCATGGTGAATTGGCATTAAACAACAGCAGTAAATATTGTCAACAATACGGGCACCATAATGGCTTACAAACTGAGGATTTCTGCTCAATTTCCTGTCGATCGACAGTTTCTTCTCTTATATTTTCTTTATCCCTCCTTCTACCCCCATTTCTCTTTCTCTCATTAAATGGTTATATTTCCATTTTATATTTAATATATCATTCAACATTTCCGATATGTTATCGTTATACATACTTCCATATGTAATTGTTGACATGACCGGAGTTTACAGTGTGACAGACATCTACCCATTCATCCGTTCCGTCTTTATATGTCTCTTTATTCTGTCTGCATCAATGGTTCCCAAACTTATTTGTCGCAGAAACCATTCCTATATTTTGTTCAGAATATTAATGCATCTAGAGTTATTTCCCTTGCCCTGCAATCGTTTTTCAAATACATTCGTTTTCTTTTCCTTACATGTAACTTCGATATTTAAAAATACTTTTTCTGTTCCTGGTGAACCTAAACATATAACTGGTATGTATTTCTTCAATTTATACCGAGTGATCAAAATTAATATCGTCTTTATTGAACACAGGGTGTTTTTTCCTACTGAACATAATCACACATAACTGTTTACTGAAGTGGATTCCAAGAAAAAATTCTTGGCCTTCTGCAAAATAAGGTATCTTAATAAAATTCGATAAGAATATATTTCATAATAAAAAAAAAATTATATTCACCATTTTCAAAATAATACATTATTACATGCTTTTTATATGAATAAATCCTTTCCCTGAAAAATATTTTTTGTTTCATTTAATATTGTATTAAACTTAGAGTGACAGCAGAGTCGGTTCTAGGTTTGCCGGCGCCCCGGGCGCGAAATTTTTTTCCTATGAGAGTTTCGGACCCCAGTAATGAACTCATTTGCATACAGCCAATCCGTTTTTCCTGTCTAGTCAGCACCGTGCATTCCTTACTCTTTCCCAAGAGCCAAGCGACAGTTTTATGTGTGGGAGGTAAATTTTATGTGCATCTGTTAGCTTCTGCCACCCTTGATATTCAGCCTCATAGGACCTTTATAGTTTGTTGTTGTTTCCATCAAGAAGAAGCCACGTTACAAATGGAGATGCATTCAGAGATTTTGTGTATGGTTTTGGATAAAACGTATGCTACAGAGTAGGATCAACGAATTCAATCGATTATAGCCCAATATAATCAAATGTCATTCTTCTTTTCATTTTTTTTAAACTTGAAACTTGATTTTAGATTAATGGGTTGTTTTAGAGAGTTGAGAAGAAAGTGGAGCTAAAATGGTTCTGGACAAAAATTGAAACCGTTTGTGCTTTTTTCTCTCTCTCTCTCTCTCTCTCCCCCTCTCTCTCTCTCTCTCTCTCTCTTCAGCTCAAGACCAAGAAATGAACCATTATAATAAAGGACTAATGGTTCAGTGGATATTTTTGTTAGTTTCTCTACCAAAGCCTCGATATTTTGTTGAGAAGTAATTATATTAATCTCTTGGGAGAAAGGAACAAGGATGTGTCGTTTCCATGTGTTTCTGCAAAAGCAACAACGACGAAATCCAATTGTAATTATTTCAACTGGGAAGCGACACCCGGTCGTGATCAAGGTTAATTCGAAATTGTTACAGTGGCGTCAAAGAGTTTATTCGCAACGTTTAATCACCAAGAAATCTCTATACATTGTTATTTTATCGTCTTCATTTTGTTCGTAGAATGAAAATAGTATACTATGACGGTAAAAATTGAAATAACTGAACAAAAATCATTTAAAAATTTGGCTACAATAAAGTCTGAAGAAAAAATATCACAAATAATAGTTAACATTTAACCTTTGAACTACGTTATTAAATTTCGTGGTCAGTCTCTAAATGGTGTTAATTATCCACCAATTTTTTTTTTTTTTTTTTTTTCTTTCTGTGATACTTTTTACAGTATCTCCTGGTGATACAGTTTTCATATCCACCATTAAAAGTATTTG
>NC_068986.1:631656-642757 GCF_001194135.2 Octopus bimaculoides
TAAAAAAAGTTTTTTGGCCAAAAACCCCCGTTTTTGGATACGGAGGTTCGGAAAAATTGCCAAAAATCGGCATTGTTAAATTTTTCGCCCCTTCCCCACCAAATTCTTCAATTTTGACTTTTCTCCCCAACACTAACTGTAACCGTAACCCTAACCCTAAAACCCTAAACCTAACCCTAAAACCCTAATCCTAACCATAATTACAGAAATGTTTTGAAATTTTTGTCTGAATCATAATCTCCGTGTTTTTCCGCATATTTTGGAGAAAAAAATTAGGAAAAAAGTAAAAAACGAAGGAAGTGGGGATGAGGGGTGTTAATTTAAAAATACCGATTTTTGCCAATTTTTTTGCAGATTCCCCGTAGCCGAAAAGGGGAGAGGTCGAAAAAAAAAAGGAATTTTTAATGTTGGTTTTTGGGTGGGGACGGGCGAAAGTCTTGCCAAGCATTGCTTTAATTTAGTTTTATTTGTGTATATTGCTTTGACTTATTTGCTCTGTGACATTTATTCTTGCATTCATAACACGCATGCTACTCCGAATGTGTTGTTGTTGTTGTTGTAATTGAGAAGATCTATGATCGAAGTATTCTTGCTGTGACCATCCCGTTTATTTAGGGAATATGTAAGATTACATTATCCAATATGTCCTCTGTACTTGAGATGACAAGGTGTTATCTAAGGGAGATTTAGCCGCTATCTGTAGCATTTCACGCAACCGCTTAGAGACTCGCTTTTTGACTTGTTCTGTTCTGTAATGCAGTAATAATGTAAGCGGACTGGAATGACGTCAAATGAGAATCAGAAATAGGTTGCGGTAACAATCGCCACTTTAGGAAAAGAAAAAAATTTTAATCATTATTCATTCGTTTTTACGTCTTATTTTTCGTGTTGGCTGGAGTTAGACGGGTAAGCTATTGAGATATTGTTTTAAAGCCGGATGTCTTTCCGGTCTTCGAAAGCGCAAAACCAACGGACGATTTCTTATGGGGGAAATAATAACAACGTCACCGCTTGTATCTCAACGGTTTTCGAATAAGTGCAAATGTAAACAAGCACGTTGATACACACGAGCTTGCACACAGGCATATAATACATATATATGAATATATACGGCAGGCTTCATTCAGTTTCCATTTATCAACTCCATTTACAAAACTTTGGGCGAAGTTAAAGAGTACGCACACCACCCGTTTTCGGCGTTAAAGATTAGGGTTAGGGTTACGCCGAAAACGGGGTGGTGTGTATTCTTTACCTCCGCTAAACTTTGGTCGGTTGTGGGTATAGTTGAAGACTCTCCTGCAAGATGCCGTGTAATGGGAATGAACCCGAAGCTAATTGTTTGAGAAGTGATTTTGTTTTTTAGTCACACAACTATTCTTGCGCCCACCCCTACGTTACAATAATATTAAGCAATTTGAAAGGTTATTCTATTTCACTCTCAGTTTTATGAAACGAGAATTGATTAGGAATATTTTTTTCAGAAATGTTAATTTTACAATTAAGCATGAGGCGTTAAATCGATTATATTGACCTCAGTACTCGATCAATATTATTTTTATCGACATTTGAAGGCTGGTCACGACTGGACTTCGACATTTGAAGGCTGGTCACGACTGGACTTAACAGTGTTAAGGAACACTGCTCAACTGATTTCTTAATACTGATGTTCTAAAACATTGAATTATATATCTTAAAAGTCCGCGGCGTACTGTTTGACAACGTGATATACTGAGACTACCGGATCTTTGGGATTTGACGGGCAACATTTTTTTATGTAGTGTTTTTGGTACCGAAACACTTTCAAACTTGTATATTTTGTGGTATAGAACAGATAAAAAATTTTGTATTATAAGTTATTTTATGTAAAGAAATTGTCGTATTTCGGTAATTTCAACCAATCACTGACGTCTATTGAGGTGAAAACAATTAAGCCGGGGAATGTAAACAACGGTGTTACGGGATCTTTTCCCTTGAATAAAATTAGTGCCGTTGTTTGTCAACAACAACTATCAGTGGTATATATTTTGTTTGTTACTGTTATTTATGGCATCGTTCGTGCGTTTGTACTGGTTTTAGTTTTAGGGTTAAGGTTCGGGTTTTAGAGTTAGGGTTAGTTTTAGGATTACGGTTAGGGTTATGATTATTTTTGCCATAACCTTAACTCTAACCCTATAACTCATAACCCTAACCCTAATCCCAACCCTAAAACCCTAACCCTAAAACCCGAACCCTAACACTCTAAATCCTTACTAGGGAATAATGATATAATTAAACAGGGAATAACACACTTGACACCGAACAGCACTAACTGTATTCAGCTGAATGGACGTCAGTGATTGGTTGAAATTACAGAAATACGATAACTTTAACATGAAATAACTTGCGATGTACAATTTTTTGTTAAGAATGTTAAGAGAAGAAGTTGTTTTATATGACACATTCTACCAGTGTCCCAAGTTTGAAAGTGTTTCGTTAAGAAAACAAGTGTTGCCCGTCAAATCACAAAGATCCAGACTACCTCCTGTGTCGTAGAAAACGACGTAAGTCTGAAGCCAAAAGTGACCCCGTAAGGTCGTAGAGAGAGGCGGTAAGCTTCAAAATCATTTTAACTTAGTGGCAGAATGGAGATCAAATAAAAAATTTACTGGTTCAGCTCGCATAAAAGGTTTTTCATAAGCAACTGCTTTAAGTTTAAAATTTTAGAAAAAGAATATATTGGAAACTATTGCTTATTTTGTTTTGGTGGATTGTACTTGTGTATAACAAAATCATGAAAAGAATGTTTTTTCAGGGCCAAATATTTGTATGGATCTTTTGAAGCCGTAAGTCATATTCTTAAAAGTCTTCGCCACACCTAAATATCTTTGTAATGCATCGATTGAGAACCACTGACGCAAGAGTGTCGTAAACAATGAGGTAAATGCCCGCTGAAGTCATATTGTGCTAAAGAGGACAAAGTAAGCTTGAAACCAGGTAAGATGAAATAGTGTGACGTAGAAAATTAGGTAAACTTCAAGTCGACTGAAATCACGTAGAGTGTCATAGAAAACAGAGTTAGCTTCAAGTCAGCTCTGACGAACTAGGGTGTCATAGGGACTGGTTTAAGTCTCAAACCAGATAGTATGTTGTAACGAACGAGAAAAACTTGAAGCTGAGATTACAGAGGGGAGTGGAGAACGAGTAGAACTTCAAGCTCACAGAGATTGCATAGAGTGCTGTAGAGAACCAGGGACTATGTATATTGTCTTAGAGAACGAGGTAAGTTTCCAACTAAATGAGACGAAGGGTGCGATTTCACTTCCCAATTGAATACGTCTCCTTTGCATTCACGATTGATATCTTTCAGAAAAGTACAGACGTCATAGCATCGCATTCCTCTGCTCTGAAATATATTATATTTGTGCTTAGTCATATAGAAAACATCATTACACATATTATCTAAAATTCTAAGTTCAAAAAGCATCGAATCGACGTTGCCTTTCATTTAGAGGGGCTGAGGGCAACAGCGCCTTTCATCTCACTGAGGTCGATAAAGTCGATTCTATCGAATACACACTTCTTTACAAAATATTGATTTGTCTGAGAAGAAAGCCAATACTACATGTATTCAAAGAGAAGTTGACAAAAACGGGCTGGCATCGGTATATTTTGTACCTTATCAAATGAAATCAATATTATATGAATTCAATAGGTGTATAGTTTGTGAGACAATTAATTAATGGCTTGCCTAGGTGACTATTCAGCAAGTTTTGAATAGAAAACTTTTCGTGTCACAATCTCTGAATTTAGAAGAGTATAGGAGGATAAATTAATATATTTCTTGCACCAATAACCGTCTTTTAATGCATCCATTCTAACATTGATCTAAATAAAGAACGTTGTAGATCCGACAATGAAGTATAGACTGACAAAATCATTTTGATATGTGTGGAAATGTTACTTATTAGTGTCACCAACGTTAAATAAGAGATATGTGGTTAGTGAAGCTGATCTAGATATTATTGTACTCTGCTTCAAGTGAAAAACTGCCGTGTGACCGATAAAATACATTGAATTTACAACAAGATCTGTTCTACTGGTTCTTGTTCTTTTTGTACTTCGAAGGTTTACGGTTCTGGTTTCCGAACTTATTTAATCGGGGCACCTTTATACAGTTTTCCCAAAATCGCAGAATCTAAATCTATGTTTTAAGAACAACACCCACCACCTTATTTTAATAACTTAAATGAAGCATTAATGTTTTAAAGGGTATTTCTTCCTTAATAAAACAAACAGAACGCCTTATTCTGAAAATGTTGAAGAGCATTTGTTTTATGAAATAAATTTGTATTAAATTTGATTACATACTCCTTATTTCGCGGAACCTCAGAATATTTGTTATGGAACAACATGGAATATTGGTTAACAGTGTTCAACGTGAGGCAGACTAATAAAAAAAGCATAAGGTTCCTATAGTTATAATATAAGAATCTTATTCCATAACTTGTACAACGAAACAACGAAAGAAGAAAACAACATTACTAGTAGTAGTGTTGTTTTTGTCTTCCATTGTTTTGATTTCAACAACAATGGGATTACGCCAGTTTTTTGTTTCTTCAACGAGGAGAAAGAGGCATTGTCCATAACTTTTGCAGGTCCACTGACACCACTTATTAATTTTACATTTGAACTTGTAGTGAAACCTCTCTCTCGGGCATTCAATCACAAATGATAACGAAACTGCTAACATCTAGCCTTCGGTTGCCTTGGACCCTTCTGTCCACCATCCTGATTGGTTCTTATTTTGCGCGGCAATTGTCCCCAAGTTCTGCTTGCTAAGGGTGGATTACGTCCAATCGTGGCCTTCAGATAAGGTCACGTGAGAGAGAGTTTTTCTGGGTTTCCGGTGAGCCCTACTTCAGCTATAAATAAGCCCGATCCAACGACGGTAGTCGTCTTCGATTCCAGATCTCTCACAGGTCTGGTCGCTGACCACACATACAGAACACAGCTACAGCCAGTTCCAGCGCCGACGTCTTCACCACCTATGTACTGTCTACCACAATGTCGTGCGCCAGTAACCCCACCACCAGGTACACACCAATATCAACACACTCGGTTTTATATCGACCCTGTTTGAGTGGATTGTTTCCACCACGATCAACAGTCAGAACTAACCAGCCAGAATATACTATACCAGGTAAACGGTCACAGCATTCGACGCTCAACACACATATTGTGATACCACAGCTCTGCTACTTGGCCACAACTTCCTGCGTATGAACATTCTAAACCTTATACGAACTGGTTTTCTCTATTCTCAGTGTTTAAGACTTTTTACAGTCTATGTTACAGACACTCTTTCTATGTTCTGTGTTCTTCTCATTCACACGCACACTTGTACTCTCACACATTGTACACACACTATTGCTTATACGACTGTCCGTTATTTCACATTGTTGTATACCTTCTCTTGTACACGAAGGCTTGACTTATCTACTGTGTTAATTTTATATGCCGCATGCACGCATACACAGACACAAACAGTTTCACTATGTTAATAAACTTACTCTCATTATATATCTAATGGTTGTGTTTGTCCTAAGTTCTTTTACTGGCACCATGGCTCGTATCTCTCACGATGAGCCTACTCTCTATATATATATCTTTATTTTGTGTTCGACCGTGCGACATGGTAAAAGGGAGCCTTTTCCGTCTACGTCGCCATCTCCTTTGGTTCGCACGGTCGAATTATTACAAATTGTTGCACATCAACCCTTGCGGGAAAAGATCTGAGCAGAAAGGAGTTTCCAGAAGACCGATGTTCTAGGAAGAAAGAACTGGGCAAATGGTTAGCAAAGGTCGAGGGTGTTGGACGCACCAAGAGTAATGAAAGGTGGAAATATGGGTGAGTCAGAAGTGCCTGAGTGGTGAATATGTGAAACCAGCCAGCTCTAAGGAACAGAGATCATTGTAATATCAGTAGAAAAGTCAGATAGAGAGAGGACAGCATGCTTATGGGCCAGAAGCTGGAACTTGTCTGTCAGTGACCGAATTCCATTTGGTTGATTGGCCTTTCCCAGATTACAGTCCAGGATATCAGTGTACATAATAATTAGCATTCCATCGGTTACGACGATGAGTATTCCAGTTGGCCTGATCAACGAAACAGCCTGCTCGCGAAATTAATGTGCAAGTGGCTGAACATTCCAAAGACGCGTGTAACCTTAACGTAGTTCTCATGGAGATTCATCATGACACAGAATGTGACAAGGCTGGTCCTTTGAAATGCAGGGACTTCTCATTTCTTCCAGTTGAGTGAACCGGAGCAACGTGAAATAAAGTGTCTTGCTCAAAGATACGATGCGGCGCGGAATATCGAGCTCACAACCTTACAATCGTGTGCCGAATACACTAAGTCACGCGCCTTCACCCAGTGTCCATAATAGCATCACTGTTTCGGATGTGGAAGTAGTACTCCATGGTAGGCCTCACTTGACCCTTGTAGAAAATAGGCAGCTGTTGGGAACTGAAATATTTTCTGGTCCTAAAGGTAAGGGCCTGTCTTTGGGATGCGGTCCAAGCTATACTAAAAATACGCTTTCGCCAAGAAAAATTCTCGGTGATATTAAGACTCGGCATTTGAAACGACGATGAGTGTACTGAAGCCATTCATGCGTTGGTGTTTCCTTGATATGGGTAGTACTTGAGTCTTTACTGTTAAAAGAAACAAGCTTGGAATGATCCTATGTTGCTGTTTATGGAATCGATGTTGATTTGGCAGGGGGTGTCTAGGCTGCGGGAGGGGGTCTTGGCTAGGGAAAGTCAGAGAGGGATGAAGGGCAATGAAGGGTCGTGTCTTCTACATATCAGTTGGCTGTGGTGACAAATAGGTTAATGAAGTTTAGAAGGAAGAGAATGGGAGACAAAACTTGAATGAAAATGAGGCAGAAAGAGTTCCGTCAATACGTACTGTGATGGTGTGATTAAATAGGAAGCTACTGGTCCAAGAAGTAAGAGATGGGAGGAGGAGCAGTTGAAATAAACAATCGAATGATATTTTGTGTTGTTGGACACAACGGCGATCGATCCAGAAACCCTCTGGACTGGACCATGATGCAGTGACAAACATTCAGTCGGGATTGCTTGTTTTCTCTACGCCTCAGATTGGCCTTTGGCACTAGACGTCGCTGTTACTAACACTTCCGCTAACAGCAACATCTCAGAGGCTGCGATTTACCCATTGAGTAATGCGACGAAGAACGAGGACTGTTAAACAATGAATATGCTGTACATAATATATGTCTTTGAACCAGCAGTGTTGGAAGCAAAGGTTGTCACAGGTAAACCAACGAGTATTTATTCTTTCCTTTGTTTATCAACGCCGCCGGATCAAAGATAATTGAAGCGATAGCTGAACCGGCCTCTACATCTTGGTTGTGGGAACGAATTATTTTGACAATAGTTTATGACAATGCTTCTTTTGTCAGTAAAGCTTCCGAAAAAGGATGTTACTGGAATATTCATAAGTCGAATCCTGCTGCCACGTTTATATCCGACCAGCAGCAGCCTTCGCTTGCCAGAGTTTGACCACGGTCTCCAGCAGCTTCACGTAGCCGTCTGAATTGAGCCTAAGGTCCTGATCAAAGATGTGGGGCGGCATAACGTTAACCTCACTGGAGACATACTCAAAGACCATCGCAAATTAGGGAAACTTGGCTTTCTTGATGTCTGTGTAACGTCTTTCAGCCTTCACAGAGCATTGAGTAGCAGCCACGATGCCAGCATTTGATATCCGGTGCGAAATGTCATGATACGGATAGCTCTTTTCCAATATTCACATGGCTTCCAGTCCTCTTATGTCAGCTAGCTTTTTCTCAACTACAACTTTAACGTTTATGCTCTCCAACACCGTTCACTGTTCACCAATACATCAAGCTGTCCCTGCGAAAAGGCGACACAAAGATCGTCAAATTTATCCCGAACACACTGAATGATATCAAGATATATATTGGTAACATCACGCTTTGAATTGTTTTGGCAGTTATAGACCCCCTCTCGGCCCTATGACCCAGGGGAACGTAGACAATGTGACAGCTGGAGGGAGAGAGAGAGAGAAAGTAGCAACATTGGCACTCAGCTGCTACTCATTTTTTCATTTGAGTAGACTGGACCAGTGTGAAGTAATACTACTCGTTCAAGGGAAGGCGGCGGGCTGGCAGAAGTGTTATCACACCGAGCAAAACACTTAGCGGCATTTCGTCCGTTTTTACGTTCCGAGTTCAATTTCCGCCGAGGTCGACTTAGCCTTTCAACCTTTCGGGGTCGATAAAATAAACGCCTCGGAATTGCTGGCCTTGTGCCAAAATTTGAAACTAATCTTATTTGTTCAAGGAAACATGGCGCCGGAATCGAACACACGACCATACGATCGTTGTCCTAATACCCTAACTACCAAGCAACGCACCTCGGTGTCTATGGAACTGGTTTCCTCTCAGAATATGGAGTCGGATCTAATTCCAAATAACATTGCAGGATAACCGAACATAACTTCAATAAGAGTAACTTATTGCCAGCGAACCTTCAGTGTTTGACCAGACACGTCAACCTGGAATATCTTCAGAGAGAGAGAGAGAGAGAGAGACGGACAGAGACAGAAACAGACAGGCAGATACACACACACACACAAGTACACACACATACGCACTGAGAGAGACAGAGAGACAAAAAGAGAGAGTGAGAGAAGGGGACGAGAAAGAGAGACGGACTGACAGAAGACAGGGAAAGGAAACGAAACAAAAAACGGAAGCCATTATTCTACTTTATACTTTTATATTGTATGAACATAAATATATGCGTGTCTTCGCACTTGCGTGTGTGCGTGCGGGCATTTGACAGTGTGTGTGTTTGTGTGTGTGTATGTGTGTGTATGTGTGCGTGCGGTATGCTGATGATAGATAATTAGTTAGAAAAATAATAATAACGGATTATATCTCTTCGTTGATAGCAAAGTTTTGTAGCTGCTACAGATGTTGCTTTTCCTGGTTACTTTCTGCTGTAATTTTTCTTTTTTTTTTTTACATCGATCTTTTGCAACCGAAATAAATAATAAATGCCGTACATTTAGCATTTCTTAGAAACATCAGAAGAAAAATAAATCTAGATGCAGATATAGCTGTGTATAGGTGTAGACGATGGCTGTGTGTCTTTTAAGAAGCTAGCTTTGCAAACATGAGGTTTCGGGTTCAGCCCAGTTGCTAAGCACCTTGGGCAAGCGTCTCCTACAATAGTTCCAAGCCAACCAATGCTTTGTAAGTGAACATACGAGGGAGAGTTGAAAAGTTCCTGGCTTTGGGTGAAAAAGGCAAATACAGAAGAATCAGTTAATTGTGATTTTATTCAACATATTCCTCTCTCAGAGTTACACAATTATTGCAGGATCGATTCGTTCGACTAAAACCCCACAGGGCAATGCCCCACCGTGCCGCAGATCCATGAGTGAAACAAGTGAAAGATAAATGATAGGAAGACTTCGTTGTTGTTTTTTTTTTGGGGGGGGGGGGTTCATACAAAAATGTATGAAATGTTGATAGGAAAGTACTGGTTACCTTAAAAGAAAGCCATCGCACTTAATGAGATCACCTCAAAACAGGTTAAATAATCAACTCTATAAATATGTAGAAGTGAGCTAAACATCGTTGAACTTAACCAAACAAACGAAAGGATTTATTTAGAAAGAACCGAACCACCACAACTTCAGCAGCCGTAAAATTCCATCTTTTACTTGTTTCAGTCATTATACTGCGGCCATGCTGGGGCCACTGCCTTGAAGGGTTTCGTCGAACAAATTGACGCTAGTACTATAGGTCACTTGTTGCTGAACCGTTAAGTTACGGGAACGTAAACAAACCATACCGGTTGTTAAGTGGTGGCTTTTGCACCAAGATCCTTGTAGATAAGTTAGAAACAGAATAAGTAATGTTCAATGCATGATGTAATAGTTCTGTTTTATTCTGCACGAAGATTTACAAAGCTCTACGGAGACTAACGAAATGTATCGAATTTGTCCAGCTTCATTTCGTGATCATAAACCGAAAGAATACCCGGGTATAGTTTTCGTGTCCCAGATACCCCAAAATGAAAATATGATCATAGCCGGAATGCTTTTCATCATAAGTCTTCTCAACCAGGACTGACCAAGGGCCATACATCAACAGCTCGGCTCATTAACACAGTAGTGATTTTCAAATTCACAAATATACCATCTCACGCAAAAAAATGTATTGATGAAAGTTTCTGTCACCTTCTCCTTCTTTATTAATGAGATGACAAAATAGAATTTGCATTCCTGTAATTCTTGACAGATTTTGAAAGTTGCGAACGATCTTAATGGACATTAAACTTGGCAATTTTCCTGCCTGCTTTTAATCCTCGCAACTCCTCACCACCAATGAGAAGCAATAGACTGTGAAGTGCATACTGACCTTTATTCACCACTTCATACGTTTCTCTCCCTCTCTCCTTCATTTGATTTCCTTTTCCCATATCTAGGATTAAGTTAATCTAACTATATCCTATATCTTTGCTTTGTCTCTTTGTCTACCCTCCTCTCCTTCTCTTATCATATGAGCGTGTGTGTGTTTATATATATATAGGAGTGGCTGTGTGGTAAGTAGCTTGCTTACCAGCCACAAGGTTCCGGGTTCAGTACCACTGCGTGGCACCTTGGGCAAGTGTCTTCTACCTCGGGCCGACCAAAGCTTTGTGAGTGGATTTGGTAGACGGAAACTGAAAGAAGCCCGTCGTATATATGTATATATATATATATATATATATATAGATAGATAGATAGATAGATAGATAGATATGTATGTATGTGTGTGTATATGCTTGAGTGTCAGTCCCCCCAACATCGCTTGACAATCGATGCTGGTGTGTCTACGTCCCCGTAACTTAGTGGTTCAGCAAAATAGGCAGATAGAATAAGTACTAGGCCTACAAAGAATAAGTCCTGGGGTCGATTTTCTCGACTAAAGGCGGTGCTCCAGCATGGCCACAGTCAAATGACTGAAACAAGTAAAAGAGTAAAGAGTAAATATACATATATATATATATATATATA
>NC_068986.1:642928-657547 GCF_001194135.2 Octopus bimaculoides
ATATATGACGGGCTGTTTCAGTTTCCGTCTACCAAATTCACTGAAGAATTTGGACAGCTCAAACACTTGCCCAAGGAGCCACGTGCATGGGAAGCAAACTTCTTACTATAGCCACACCTGTATGTGTGTGTGTGTGTGTGTGTGTGTGTGTGTGTTCAACCAACTGGTTGAGAAAGCTGCTAAGGTGATGCTTGAAGTACCAGTGAACTCTTAAGTCCCTGTCATCTCCAGCAATTGTTTCCTGTTATCTATAATCTGTTTTGATTAACGACTATAAACAATAACATATGTGTGTGTGGATGGGGGGCCGTGTTTGTTTAAAGATAAATATATGCCTATACCCGCATACACATACGTAGCTATGTAGATGACCTGGTGGTAAGGGTGCTGCGCTTACGATCGCGTGATTGTGGTTTCAATTCCCGAATCTTGAGCAAAACATTTTATCTCACATTACTCTTCGATCGCTTCGACACTTGACGTGTCATACGCCGTGCACCTGTTCAGAAGCCAACGTTGATTTGATGGAGAAAATGAGTTAATGACAGAACGAACATCTGATCACTATAAACTTGTGTTAGACTTGGCAAGTCTGCTACAGAGACATTAACCAGGCGCTTCGGCAAGCTTGCAGTAACGAAGCAATGGATCGTGCTCAATGTTTCGAGCGGCACGAGCATTTCAAAAGCGGAAGAACGTCCCTTGAAGACGGTGAGCGATCTGGAACACCTGCCACGAGCGTCAGCCCGGAAACGTGGTATTGTGCATCGAGAATTCCTCCCCCAGGGCCAGACTGTCAATCGAGAGTTCTACTGCGACGTACATATAACTTTTGAACACACATATACATACATATATACATGAGAGAGAGAGAGAGACACACACACACACACAGAATTTAAATTGTTGAGGTTTTGCTTGATAGGTATGGCGTCAATAACATAGAATACGTAATGTTACCTCTATTTGAATCTTCAGTCTGCTTTAGACTGATGAATTAATACAGATGAAATATGTTTTTACTTTTTTTTATGAGATAGAAAACTTTAGCATCGTAAACTAGATTCGAACTTTCACCCTATGCTTTACATTGACCCCTTAATAATTACTTGTATCCTCGTCATGATTTTTTACCCGTTTTATTGTGCCCGCAGGTAGTAAAAACTGGACAGAAGCAGACGAGACAGCCCAGAATCGAGAACAGTTGAGAAAAGTCGCCGACGGACTTCTGTAATCCTATTTCGCCAAGTGATTACGATGATCTTCCGTATACATCGTCGATAGATTGTGTCCATCTTCTTGGTTACATTCGCCGATATTTCCCATGTTTCGCAGCCATACAGAACCACTAGTAGAACTATTGCAGCATATGGTACGACTGTTATGTTGTTGACCCAGATTTGAAGCATACATTGGAATACTCGTCCTGCTTTTCAATTTTTCCGTTTACATCGCTTTCCATTTTTCATCACTACCGATCACATTGCTCAGGTTAAAGAAACTGTCCGCATCTTCCTCAATCTGCTGGTTGGTGAGGATGGAATGTTGGGCCGTGGCATTTATCTGCATCAACTTGGTCTTTTTGCAGCTAATTCTGAACCCGTTCTTCCCCGCGGGTACCTTCCTTATCAATAAATCAACTACAAGCAGGAAGAGAGGGAGTGAAAGTTGGCAATCCTGGCAGATCCAGTAATAAGGATTTGTGTATGTGTGGAGGCTGGGGTGGGTGCGTGTGTCTGTTTAACTCCACCACTAGTTTCAGTGATTGGATTGCGGGCATTGCTCGGGCATCGAAGTGTACAGTCGATCAAATCAGCCCCAATGCTTCTTTTTGAACTTTGGTGCTTATTCTATCGGTCGCTTTTTTGTAAACCGATTCATTATGGGGAAGTAAAACGAAAAACAATTGTCAAATTGTAGTGATAGAATCAAACACAAAGATACACACATGCATACATACTTACATATGCACGCGCATACACACACACACACACACACACACACACACACACACACACACACACACACACACACACACACACACACAAACATATACATGTATGTGTGTGCGTGTATACACGACGGGTTTCTTATTTCTACCTCTGGTATAAAGAATGAAGGCCATATTTCAGATTAAACAAAGATATTTTAAAACTCGATAAATAAAATTTAATAAAATAAAACAAAAATTAACACAATTAGATGTTTTTGCTGTTCAATATCTTGGTTGCTTCCATAAATTACAAATTCTTAATGGCTGATCCTTGAAAAGGAATTGTGCCTTTTGAAAACTGAATCAAATATTTTACCTTATTCCCGATCTGATAATTTTTAACATTGAAATATATAATGCGATATAATTTATTGTTCCTCAAGAAATATATTGTTCTCCGACAATATAACGACGATTCTATGCAACCTGTTCTTGATTATATACAATTAAAAGGAACGTGACTCATACGCAGCCAATAAAATGTTTATTTGCGTTGTTCAGTAACTGATTAGTTATATTACAGAATAAATTTGGTTGAGATAATGGATGACGACCGTTTGATGTTTTATCTACGAAGTCTTCCTGATATTCTCCCACGTTCTTAACTGATAAGATTTTTACTAAATCATTTAACTTGGGTAGCTTTGGAATCTTTATGTTCCGAGTTCAAATTCCGCTTAAGTCGACATTACCTTTCATCTTTCGGGGTTGATAGAATAAGTGCAAGTTGAACACTGGGATCAGTGTAGTTGACTGGAACCCCCACTCCCACAAAATGTTAGGCTTTACGCCTCTAGCAGAAAAGATTATTTCTCTTCGTACTATGGATTCGTTGATTCATCTGCTTATTATTTCCTATAATATTTGTTTACCGTGAAGAAGAGGAAATATTTGACGCTTTGGGTTGGGCACTTCATCATAGGAGTAACTACCACTTGATAGGTCTTGTATTATGTTGAAATTGACGAAGAGAGCATTGGTTGTTGTTGCTACTGCTGCTACTGTTATTCTATGAAGTGTAATGTTGTCGTTAGCTCATCCCTCGACCATCCCTGTTTTCATCGCTTATCGACTTTTCACACAAATTAATGAATGTTTCTTGTTCTGTTAATTTACCTTGCACTCTTCAGCCTGTTTCCAGTTTAATAATCCATATTTTGTTTGTTTTGGTGGAAGATAGAGCGCGTTGTCCATTTTCTTTTCCACCACTTGCCAAAGCCGGCGTGGAACTATGTAGTCGCGAAACCTGCTAGAAATAGCAGCCAAATCTCCCTCAGATAGCGGGTTGTTTTAAACAGGGATACACTGGCCATATTAGTCCCTGATATACAAGACGGGGTGGACCGTATAGAGGTTACTAGTTTTGGCAGGTAACAGAAAATAGTCTACGTTCACAATTACTTAATGAAACAAACAAAACGGATTTTTAAATTACAGAGATCAAAGTCAACTACAAGAACAAAAAGCATTCATTATCAGTGGATGAAGTCGTACCTAGAATAAAAAATAACGTGCTTTTACCTGTTGTTGTTTACCTCCAAATGTGTCCGGATTCAATGGACTAATGATCCAAAGCATTCTAGTCTCAGCCATCCCTTCTAGGATCAAATTATCCAATGTACTTTCTTTAAAAAACAGTGGGTTAAGATCTGAATGAAATGTGGCTGTATTTCTAGCAGATTTAGCGATCACGTAAAGGTTTTCTCGCTGACTTGTATTTTACGCAAGGATATTCTTAGCTTCAATGTCAGTAAACACTCAGAGAAAGATGCAATTTTTGCTATTATCACAGTTTTTTTAAATATTATTTTAATTGTAGTCTTGTGCTTTTGGTGTTAGTATCGATTTGTTACTGATTCTTTTTTAATGTTTCCATTAGTAGTTTAGCCCCAGGTCACTCCTGATCGAGTAAAGTCTATGATCAAAGACTTTTCACAACGGCCATTTTGTCTTTTAATTTTCAGATAAAGTATTCAGGACGAGATTCGTCAATGTGGCAAATACCATCCTTCACCCCACCCTAGTCCTACCCACAAAAAAAATATTGAACTTTTTCATCACCCCCTCCTCCTCCTCCTTTAACAATGAAAAGACAAAACTTTGTATCCAAATGATTCTTCTTTCTCTGACATGGCACTGGATAATTTTAAAAGCATTTAAAACCATCCCTATTTTATTAGATACAACAACCTGCCCGTCTCCTTTTCTTCATGTCTGTCTTCACAGGCTCCATTCTGCTGAGAAATGCTGCAAAATTAGGAATACTACATACAGGTATGGCTAGGCGCAGGTGAGAAGCTTGCTTCCTAACCACGTGGTCTTGGGTACAGTCACACTACGTGGTAGCTTGGGCAGGTGTCTTCTACTATAACAACGGGCTGACGAGAGTCTTGTGAGGGAATTCGTTTGACAGAAACTGGAAGAAGCTCGTCGTCTACGTATGAGCGAAGGTAAAGAATACGCACACCACCTGTTGTTGGTGCCGAGGGTTAAGGTTATGCCGAAAACGGGTGGTGTGCGTATTCTCTACCCTCCGCCTATGTATATATATATATATATATATATATATATATATATAATACAACTAATAAATGAGTATATGCATATATATGTAGATGTATGTACATACCTACATCTACATGTATATATAGATGCCTATCTGGGTACAGGACATATATATAGTTTTGTGTTGTTCCCCAACCGCTTAACAACTGATGTTGGTTTGTTTACGTTCCCCTAACTTAACGGCTCAACCAAAGAGGAAGATTGAGTAAGTCCTAGACTTTAAAGATAAATACTGCGCTCAATTTATTCGACTAAACCTTTCAATGTGTTGCTCCAGCATTGCCGTGGTCCAATGGCAAATAAAAAAAAACGAAAGATTCATTATTTAAGTAAGGTTTGATTTAGAAGATATTTGGTCGTTAATTCTAGAATGTCAAACTGCTGAATAGAATGTCAATAATGCTTAATTCGCTACTTTAATTTCGACACAAATGAAATGTCTTGTAATTTCTAATTTCTAGAAAAAATTGAAAAGGACAAAAAAACAGAGATTTAGATATTGAAAAATATAAATCAAATTAATATACTGATTGAATGAGATGAGAAAAATCTCTAGGCAACAAACCGTAATGGTGGCTGTTATGGTAATGGTGATGATGCAGAAGTAATAAAGAAACAACAGAATTTAATCAGTAATATAATAAAATACCAAATTCATGTGACACCTTCTATGTCTCTCTTTTAAGGTGAGTCAACATGAAATGTATGGGTATGATTGCAATGTACATACATTGAAATAATTGGAGAAAAAAAATCAAACACACCCATACATACATTTATATACATTATATATATATATATATATATATATATATATATATACTAGCAGCGAAGTCCGGTTTCACCCGGTCAGAGAACGACGCGAAGAGAGAAACGAAGACATAAAAAAGAGGAAGAAGTGGATACGAAGTGGTGTTTGGGCGACGGCTCTTGGTAGAAAAAAAGAAAGAATGTCATGGTGAGTTAGTAAGGAGAGCAAAGCAAGACTGGACTTACTTGGGCTGGCAGGACGATGAAAAAATTGCGGAGTTGAAATTGGAGCAGCTGAAGTTGCCGTTGTTATCATTGGAGTGCCTCTTGGTAGACAACATTCTTCGTCCTTCCCTCGGGTGCACAAATAGAAAGACCATGGGGACAGCCAGCGTACAGTTGTGCGTGTGAGAATACTTGCTCTGTCAGATTCAAACCAACCGCTTGCACTGGTTGTCCCGGGAAAGCAGAGTTTGATGGGAAATTGCATCTGTTTAAACTTGTAGGTCGTATCGGAGTGGGTAAGGGACATGGGAGTTATAAGTATGTCTTAGCCAGTGGCCGGTTCATTCAAGATTGTTGCCTACAGAACTCGGGAGCACAATTTCTTGATAATCATCCGCGTACCATTGCACATTATTGGAGCATCTAAATTCCTTAGCAGCATGACTGGAGCGCCAACTTTCAGATGCGGTTCGTGACCTGGTAGTTCTGTGGGTCCCCCCTTTTGTCAGATTTGTCATGGACCGGCCGGTCTATCTCAGATACATGGGAAGCTAGATTAAATTTTTCATCAACACAGGGGAGCCGAAATAAATTTTTTCAATGTTCAAGGGAAGCCAAATCGCGAAAAAGGTTGAGAAATGCTGATCTATAACGATGGTTTTTATTTAGGCACATCGTAAAAGTAATTATAATGAATTGCTTAATATAAAGAAAACTATTTTCTTTTTCAAGCAAATACAGTTAGATAAAATATTTACCACAAGGAGAAAAAGACAAAAATAAAATAACACGTGTCAAAAATTTTTTTTTCTAAAATCGTTCAATGACGTCAACTGGAGTGTGGGGTTCGAGTAGACGTCATTCCACCTTTTGATTTATTATTACCATTCTTTTCGTTCGATTTTATTTTTCCTCCACTTTTGTGTTTCTTCTATCCTTGTGTTGTTCCCTCTGTGTTTCGACCCTGTGTGGTTAATAAACAAATTAAGTCGTCAGGTATGTATATGTGTGTGTATGTGGGTTTAATAACGTACCGTATATGGTATGTCTGTACTTTTGTATGCAGTTTAAATTAAGGAAATAGAAGCACTTGTACAGAGAGACAAAGAATTTTATATTTTACCTGCCAACCTTGCAACTACTGCGATAATTATTAATCGGTAATGAAACAGTAAATGTGTATTGTTTTAAAGGAAATGAAAATAAAATTTCGTATTGACACTTCACGCATGTCAGTCGTCAGGAATGTATGCGTAGATCTGTGAGTGTTTAATAACGTACCGTAATAATATGTCTGTATTTTCGTATGCAGTGTAAATTAATCCCCCAAAAATTACAGTATCGAAATGTGATTGTTTCAGTTTTGATACTTAAATAGTGGAGGACATATTATGTTGCTGTGGGCTCAAACTACACAAGAAGTTTAAAAATTTTTGACTAAAACACAACCTGGACCCTAAGTAAGGCATGTGTAAAATTTGAATGAAATTAGTTGTGTAGTTCTGGAGTTTTAGGGATTCACACAGACACACATTTTCATTTTTATATATATATATATATATATATTCTTTTATTTGTTTCAGTCATTTGACTGTGGCCGTATTGTTTGTAAGCCTAGTACTTATTTTATCAGTCTCTTTTGCCGAACCACTAGGTTACGGGGACGTAAACACACCAACATCGGTTTTCAAGCGAAGGTGGGGAGACAAACGCAGACACACAAACATATACATGTGTATATACGACGGGCGTCTTTCAGTTTCCGTCCACCAAATCCACTCACCGAGGCTATAGTAGAAGACACTTGCCCAAGGTGCCACACAGTGGGACTGAACCCGGAACCATGTGGTTCGTAAGCGAGCTACTTACCAAATAGCCACACATAGTAACTCACGCATACACACACACACACACACACATGTATGTATGTATGTCCCATACGAGCATACATTACACACACACACACGCGCGCAGAAATACACATCCTATTGCGGTCAACTTTGCCTTTCATTGCTTTTAGGGGTCGATGAACGCCTTATCCTTTCCCCTAAAATTTTCAGGCCCACTGTAGAAAGGATTATTATTGTTATGGGTCAGGCGGAGAGTTGGCAGAACCGTTAGCATGCTGAGGAAAATGCTCAGAGACATTTCTTCCGTCTTTTTACGTTCTGAGTTCAAATTCCGCTGAAGTCGACTTTGCCTTTTATCCTTTCGGGGTCGATAAAATAAGTACCTCCCAAGTACTGGGGTTGACATAATCAACTAGCCACTCACTCCCACAAAAAGAAAATAAAAAAATTCAGGCCTTATGTATTGGCAAATTCATCAGATCGTCGAAAAACTTGCCTTGCGGCATTTCTTGCGACATTTTACCTTCCTTGTTCAAATCCCGCCGGGATCAACTTTATCTTCCATCTCACTGGAGTCCATAAAATAAAGTACCAATTCAGTACTGTCTGCAGTGATATTGACTAATCCCCTCCCCTCAAAAGTGCTGATTTTGTGTTTAAATCAGAAATCTTGATCGTCATTATAATTGCTTTTATTTTAATGTTGTTGCTGTTGCTGATGTTTTACTTTATTGTAGAACTGGGTCAACAACCTCACTGAGTACAGATCAATTCTTGCAAAGGCCTTAAAATGAATCAATGTTTTACATTAATACACAAATAATGCAAGTCTCATTTACTTGGTGAGAATACTGCAGTACCAAAGGAATATAATATACGTAAACGATCAGTCATCGTGTCTTTCGAACATTCTTGGAAGAAACAGAAGCTGAATATAACATTCATTTCATTATTTTCATCTAACAAAAAAGCTACATCATGAAAAAAAAAAAAATGAAGGCTTGAAAAAGCATTTTATCGCTTCAGTCCTTCACAAGGATAAATTCTTATAGTGAAGCTGCAACTCAAACTAGTTTGAAAGTAGCATGTTGTGAGCTAAGAAAGTTTAAAAAAAAACATTTACTCACGGTAAATTAGCTAAATTTTGTGTAACTGCAGTAGTTGAAAAAGTATGTCCAAAAACTTGTTCTTTTTTAAATCATTTATTCATGAATGGATTTCAATATATGACAAAATCAATTTATGTGGATAAAATATATATATTTTTTCAAAAATTAAATACGCTAAAATCATACATAGGTTAGTGTTGACGGATCGAAACTGGAGTCAGTTTTGATTACAGGTTCCACAAACTTAGAACTGCAGTGTGACAATATCTAATCTCCCAAATATAATTTCATATTCTCATTGGTACATAAAGTTTTAAGAAGAAATATCTACGTTTATAATAAACGTTTGAGTAATTAAAAACAGGCTGTTTCCATAGTTTAAATTGTTTGCAGCCATGCGCACCTCCAAATAAAGTAATAATAAAAGAATATGAATAATATATATCGTCAAGAATTTTAAGATCTATTTCAATATTTATTATACCTCTCTCCAACAAGTTGAAGATCATTTCATTTTAATTATTTATTTTTGTCTGAACGAAGAGACAGTGTTTATTACTCAGTCAGGTTTTACGAAAACAGCAAAACCGACGCCAGTAATGTTCCTCGGTTATACATACATGGTGGTCCGTAAGTGTAAACCAGTTTGTCCATCTTCTTTGTGCATGGTGTGAAGGGCATCTCCGTTCCTGGATCTTTTTTTTCCCCCCCTCACAAATACTGACTGAAGATTTCTTTAAAAAGTCATTTTGCTAGCGCTGGAAATTTGGATTTATACTTTCCCACTGTTCGATAGCATAAAACCACCCGAAACTATGCACACACACACACACACACACACATCCTCTGGAAAGTCAGAAGTGATTGTCGGAAAACTTCTACGACTTCAGCACTTCCAATTTCTGGCTTCCTAATTCCCTCAATTTTAGTCCCATGTGTGTCGCGGTTGAGTAAGACATCAACTGCTCTACTTGCAACACAAGGCCGATCTGGTGTTGCAGATCAAGGAGGTGTTCAAAGATATTCCCGAGAACACAGCGAGGAACGCATGCGCCAGGTTCCGGAGCCGTCTTGAAGCCATGGTGGAGGCCGAGGGCGGCTACTTGTTATAAACTATTATCTCCCAGCTATAATCTCGTTGATTTTTTTTTTTAATGCTTCATTTTTAGGTAGGATATTGTTTTCTTTTCCTTTTGTGAAAACTGTCAAATTTAGCTCCAATAACTAACATAGATAGATAGATAGAATGATTGTCAGTGTCAACAGAAGAAACTGGCGACGGCT
Organism: Octopus bimaculoides; assembly: GCF_001194135.2. Lineage (NCBI taxonomy): Eukaryota > Metazoa > Mollusca > Cephalopoda > Octopoda > Octopodidae > Octopus > Octopus bimaculoides. The sequence continues at coordinate 652,705 of NC_068986.1, forward strand.
TAGTGTGTATGACGTCTACTGTAGAAATGAAACCACGAGCTATAAACCGTTGTTGATTATTGAAAACCTTTTAGTTGATTGTAAATGAAGTAGAGAAATTTTGCTTTCTAGGAGGAATTTCTTATTTGTTTTGTAAGCATGCTCTTTGATGACCCTAAAGATTTCTGACTTCTGTCTTTTTCTTTTCTTTATTTTGTTGAGACTTTTTTTACCCCTCTTGGGTGTACAAGCTAGATAGATACATTTCCCTTCCATTATGCGATGTCTCTTCGCACTGGCTGACATTGTTGTCTTCTTTGATTGAGAAATACTGTTGCATGTTTCTTATTCCTAAATTGAAACTGAAGTAACTTCCTGTTTACAGCACTTAACACTGAAATATTGGAAAGCGAAAGCTGAAAGTGTAACGTCGACAATTGAAATGAAATATTAAAACTGCAGTGCCATTTTGTTTGTAGTGCCAAAACGTGGAATATGGAAAAGTGAAAGTTTTATGTCAAACTCATGAATTGCAAAGTTTTGCTGGTCGTCATTAATGAAAACGAATGTGTATACTGCAATGGCAGACAGGAACTGTTTGGAAGGATTTATTAGTAAAGATATATCTGAAGAATGTATGAAGTAAGCTTTTATTATACTGAAGATAAATTATGGAAAATTTGAAAACAATAATCCGTAATGGAAGTTATATCATTTGTGAAATTGCAGACGTGAAACGATATATTGAGAAGTTAATATTAAAGTGAAAGTGAATAAAAGCGTAAGGGAAGAGGTTGTTACATGAACGAAAAAGTATGGAGGACCTGAAAGCAACGATTCTTAAACAAATTTATAAATGCTAAGGACACACATGGAAAAATGTATGAAACAGACGGTAATAAATGGATATTGAACGAAATGTAGTGATAACATGAAAGCAATTTGAAAGGAAGCGGTAAATTTCAGACGGTGTACATGAAATTATTGATAACGTGAAGGACGTTTATTAAAACGTTAACTTTGAGTGTATGTATGAAAGTAAAATAGAGAAATTCTAATAAACGGGTATTATATTAAAGAAGATTTATGTGGAACATGAAACAATAAAATTTGTAGAAATAGTTTAAATGTAAGACTATAAACAATACACTGGGAAATAATTATCTCACAGAGTATTTAAAGCGAAGTATTCTCAATGACATGCAAGGAAAATTTAGAACGGAAACATCAACACGGTTATCGAAGGAAAAATATTAAAACACGAAAAAACGTAAACGAAAATGTTTTAAAATGAAATGTAAACGAAACGGTTTGTGAAATGAAATTTAGCAACCCTCCGTGTATGCACACAATAATAATTGATAACAAAGTGAAAGGAAGTGGAGTGAATGAAAACGAAAGAAAAATTATGGGTAAATTTTCATCCTTTCCCCCGCACGATTTTCACTAAGAAAAAAAAAATCGGATATTTTGCGTGGAATCAAGTACCGTGACCTCCTAATATGCTGCAAACTCCTTATTTTTGTTCGGAAAAAAGTGGGGGGAACCGTGCCCCCCCCCCCTATATCTCGGAATCACTGGAAATTTTTTTTTTCGTTGAATGAATTCCGGTGATCTCCTAATATGCTACAAAACCCTTTTCTGAGTCTTGAAAACGGGGTGGGGTGGGGTTAAACCCTCGGAAATTTCACCCCCAACCCCATTTTCAAAATATTTTTTGCTATTTCTTTCTTTACCCATAATTTTAGATAACATTTTACAGAAATACGTTTTCGAGAGAGGGTGGATTACATTAGATTGAAAATTCAAAGAAGTTTGAAATGAATAAGTGTGAAAGAGTTTCGTGTATTTGGCACTAATGAAACAGAACACGAATTTGTCCATTGTCACTCTGTAACTTGTGACGAAAAAGCTCCCAAAATACAAAATTTTGTCAAAAACGTTAAGAGTAAAACCTGTTGTATGTGACACATTGTACCAGCATACATGCACACACTCGGGTGTGTCATCAACAGCTCAACAAATGTACCAACTCAACCATATATCTACAAACACCAGGAACTCTTTTAACTCAAAAAGCTTTATCGCTTTGTTAGCGACCGGCTTGGACTCTCTTCAGACGAACTTAAATAAAACTCAAAGAGAAAACATACATACCTCATTGTATCGACCATACTATCGAAAAAAGTCATACATCGCTGGGCACAATGCGTTTTCTCGCATCTTTGTAGCTTTCGAATGAAGCCGTCTCGCTGGTTAGGCGAGCAGGCCAACATTCCTCCCGAACAGAATACCAGTTTGTCGCTGAGTTACTCACTCACAACTGATTGGACTGAAGCAACATGAAATGAGTTTTACTCAAGAACAGAATGCACCACCTGTCTGGAAATCGTTACCAGGATCTTGCGATTGTAAGTGCAACATCCTGGCCACAGAGTTTTTATTTTATCCATTTTAAATATTCATTTCCTCGGCTTAGAATAAATTTTATACTCGAAATACTTGAGATATTTTATAAGAATTGTGTAAATTCAATCGTAATAGCATTAGACGTACGTACCAAACTTAACATGTTCTGCACAAAAATTATTCACAACAAAATTTGTATATATTATATGAAGAAATTTGAAGAAACAAAGACTTTGTATGATACTCCAAGGAATAGTATACCATCACTCAAAGAGAGAAAACAAAAGGTTATAAAACATCGAACGAAATTATTGCAGATTCTTGTAGTTCTGTAAGTATAGCGTGTGATATCCAAAACAAAATGTATCCAGATTATTCCATTCATGTAAGCTAGCAAAATCCGTGGAATTCCTACGGGTTTTGTGAGTGAATTAACGATATGAAAATAACTTATTCAAATAATACTGTTTCTTCCAAAAACATAACTTTTCTTCGTATTCGAAGCCCATCAAACATAGCTTCATTTTCTCCCCATAAATAACTATCTTTTAAGATAAAATACACATAAGAACATAAATAATGAACACAATTTATTAATTTTTTGCCAGGAACAATTTTAGAATCTGTTCTTCCTTTCACTTATTTTCGCATCAAGATACCTTATTGCATCTGTTTGTGAGCAAAATTATATCTTCTGACTTAAACATTTCAGTCAAAGATACCGTTCATTTCATATTGTAGCTGAGATTCGAACCCTAACCGCTTGATACTCATTTATACACCACGAGTGAGTCACCGCAGTTTCACGTGATTGTTCTATAAATCAACCAATTCAGCGTGAAGCTGTGGCGTGATATGGTTTTCTTGAATGTTCCAAAATTTACCCTCTACTACCTTATAAAAACCGTGTGGCGTTTAGCTCACAGCTCAGTAGGCCGACAGACCGCTGACGCCACAGACCGCCTCGGGCTTTTGTGCAGACTACTCCAGGCACTCGAACACACCACATGATATCCCACATGTAGCTTTCTATATTCACCGAGCAGTTTCTCTCTTCTCCCAGTCGACAATAATTGATATTTTTTTCATTGTAAATAATCAACACCAAATATATTATGTCCGGCAGTAAAATCAAAATTAAATATTCGTGAGTTTGCTTCAGTTATTATTCGCGCAGCCAACAACATTCTGCACGTACACTACAACAGTGATACTAAAAACATGTGCATTAGGCGCATTGCTCAGTGGTTAGAGCGTCAGATTCATAATTGCGAGGTAGTGAGTTCGATTTCTGGACTGGGCTGTGTGTTGTGTTCGTGAGCAAAACTCATTATTTCACGTTGCTCTAGTTCATTCAGCTGTAGAAATGAGTTGCGACATCACTAGTGCCAACTGTATCGGCCTTTGCCTTTCCCTTGGGTAACATCAGTGGTATGGAGAGGATAGGCTGATATGCATCGACGACTCCTGGTCTTCCATAAACAACCTTGCCCGGACTTGTGCCTTGGAGGGTAACTTTCTAAGTGCAATCTCATGCTCATTCATGACCGAAAGGGGTCTTATACATACATACATGTGTGCGAACACACACGCACGCACACATATTTGTGTGATAGTATGCATGTGTATGTACGTGTGTGTGTGTGTGTGTGTGTGTGTGTGTGTGTGTGTTTGTGTTTATGTTCATACAGCTTTAAAACCAGCAATGTTACCAATGTACCGTAACAGAGAAGTTGAACAAATAGACATCGATAAAATAAGAACCAAACTTTAAAATAATTACAAGGATCGATATGCTCAACTAAACCCTTGAAGGTGGTATTACAGCATGGCTTCAGTCCAATAACTGATAAAATACTAAATAAATAAATGAATATTTACCAAACTAATATAAACTAAATTTTAAATATTTATTTATCAGTCTTACGAATAATATCGGTAACATAATGTCATATTTCTAATACATTATTTCTTAGATTTCGTTCCATAGTTTGAAGTTGATACAAGTGGTATGTAGGTATGTGCGTAAGTACGTATGTCGGCGGATAGGTGTGCACTATTGTATTGGTATAGAGACCAGCGGTAGTCGTAGAAATTTCGCGCTTATTTGAAAATTTAAGAAATCAGAAGTTTATAGAGAACCATGAAATAAATAATTTATTGTGATATTGTATACTTTTTAAAAATATCGATGCTTTAGATGTTATTCTGATGAGGAGACATTTCTGGAAACTTTATTTCTTCTTGTACATTTTTTAACCTCTTCTACATCAAGAGTTATTATATGAAAACCTGCGTGGTAACAATATGGCAATATGGCAAAATTAACAATTGCTCCATAGATTGAAAGAAATGATAAACAGTGTTAATCGATTTTCGAAATTTACTGGGTTCTCGTCAGAGATTCTACATCATTTGACCAATCCCAGAGAAATAAGAAGCAAATCTATATTAT
>NC_068986.1:657781-662128 GCF_001194135.2 Octopus bimaculoides
TATATATATATATATATATATTTCACTTAGCGTCAACAAAGAAACGATTTAAACTATGGAATGAAATCAAAGGCAGTCTGTTTATGATATTCTGCTGTTGAAGACGGCGAGCAAGCAGAATCGTTAGTACGCCAAGGAAAATGCTTAGCGGCATTTCGTTCATCCTTGCGTTCTGAGTTCAAATTCCGCTCAGGTCGACTTTGCCTCTCTTCGAGGTCGATAAAATAAGTACCAGTTGACCATTGGAGTCGATTAAATCGACTTACTCCCTCTCCGAAATTGCTGGCCTTGTGCCAAAATTTGAAACCAATATTCTGTTGAATGACTAGGTGTACAATGCTTCAACAAATTTTAAAATGCCTTTATATTCATATCAGTGAACAATTCGTATTAGCTAAACTTAACCGCGCTGTCGCAGTAAACGAAATGTTGCAGCCATGGATTATCTATGAGCTATGGATTCTAAAAAGAAAAACAAAAGTATAAGAGTAATTTAAGCAGAGGCACGACTGTATGGTTGAAAAATTGGCTTCGTAACCATGTAGTTCTAAGTTCATTAATACTTTTCCTGAAATTTGGAAGATAGAAGGCCGTTATATATATATATATATATATATATATATGTAGGAAATTGGTTATACACCATTAGGTGTACACCCAATTTCCTATATTAAATTAGAATGAACGGAACGCAGAACTCCAAACTATCAACACAAACAATATTTATTTAAGGTGGAAAATAGACAGCTTTACTCTTGGTTGTTGAGACGCCTTCTGTGTGTGAGAACATGGTTGCTGGGACGTTGGTATGTTGATGTGAGCTGTCTAGCGTGAGTTCGAAAGATGGAGAGAGACAGCTAGACACGTCCTTGCTCAATGCCGGCCAGGCTAGAAAGAGACAGAATAAAGCGGGAAACGCTTGGATGTTGAATTCCACGCATGCGTGAGACTACGCATGCGCACGGTGTTACTACATATATATAGTGTGCGTGTGTGTGTGTGCGTGTTTACGCTCATGCCGCTTAAAACTAGTGACGTTGTTGACACACTGTAATATAGTGTGGTTCGACAAATGCACATTAGTCAAACCAGTACCAAACTTACTGGAGCCGGTATGGTCTAGTAACAGTACCCGTGTAATACCCAGCATGATTATTGCAATCCAATAACTGATAAGAAACGAAATGAATAAACGAACCATACTAAATTTTAAATATTTAATTATTAGTTTTTCGAATAATGAAAATGATGTAAAAGCTGTATCTCTAATAAATTGTCATCGATTTCGATTCAAATTTTACCCGTCAACTGCTTAACGAATATTGTAAATGTCATCTCTTCGATTTCGTTCTATAGTTTGGAGAATGACACAAAAGACAGGTAGGTAGGTACTACTGTATTAATATATAGATTTAGGTATACAACGTTTCCTTGCTGCAATAAATCATATATATAGATAAGAAGAACTTTCACTATTTTCCCAATGGAGTCTTGATAATTGACACTTGCTATTATTAAGTTATTCGTTTATTAAATAAATAAATCCTATTTTGGGGTATATGGTTTGTATATTCACAATAATTGCAACATTTGGTTTCAGGTAAAACTGCTTATTGTACAATCACCCTTACATTCGAATAATATAAATACTTTGCGTCATGTGTCTCAATTGAATCTAAATTCATAAAATTAATATTTCAGCTGTATAAAATATATAACCCTAAAACGATGACATATTTTGAAAATTTCGTTTTTCTGAATGGTTACAAATTATTAGCTTCTGAAAAAGATAGTGACATTTTGTTCACAATTGTTGTGTGTATACAAATATCTGTGTGGACATAAGTATGTGCGTGTACTTGCGTGCGCGTACGTTTCCATATATGTATACATACATACATACATACATACATACATACATACATACATACATTTCTCGCTTAGGCATAGCAATACTAATAACGTAGGTCTGGAATTCAATATACATATGCTTCAGAATAAAGCATTAGTTGAGTACAGAGCGTAATATAAGATTAAATTAAAGACAAAAGAACAAGAAATTATGCAATGAATTTCATTAGCTTACAGCTGTTTCTTTTTTGAAAATCCAAGCTTATCCAGACTGACAGGCATTTACTTACAAAATCAAGGGCACCGATTATTATTGGTATAAATGTAAATATGTAATCTGGATAAAGAAGCTTGAAGTTTCGAAGAAGTTGTCCCAAATTATCTTCTTTCTCTTTGATTTTCAAACATTCACCTCAGTAGGACAGCTGACCTCTATGTATGTATGTATGTATGTATGGATGCATGCATGCATATATGTATGGATGCATGCATGCATGTATGTATGGATGCATGCATGTATGGATGTATGTATGTATGCGTCGACCAGACTATCGGATGTTGTTATACACAACTGGTCACAACGTACTTCCCCTCGCATTCTTGCAGCTTTTCGAACGATGCCGTCCCATTGGTTGAGCATGTAGACCAACATTCTCCCTGGCAGGCCGTCGCCAGGCCATCGCAGTGCCGAGTGGCCTGGAGCAGCGTTAAAAGGAAATATTTTGGCCAAGAACACAACGCACCGTCGGTTTTGAAATAGAAACCACGAGCTTGTGGTTGTGAATGCAAACACGCAAACCACTAGGTCTCCTCATGCGCACACGCACACACAATGTATGTATCTGCACAAGTGTTATTTAAATAAATCTATTTAGATGTTATATGATATTCTATAGGCGAGCGCGGCGATCAGGCAGAATGGTTAGGACGCCAGGCAAAAGAATTAGTGGCATTTCGCCCGTCTTCGCATTCTGAGTTCAAATTCCGCCAAGATTTGACTTTGCCTTTTATCCTTCCGGAATCGATGAAATAACTAAGTACCATTGAGATGTCAATGACTGGTCCCCAAACTTGCTGGCCTTGTGTCAAAATCTGAAACCAATATGAACTGATTAAGTAAAAAAGAGTTTTCATTATTCATATTGTTTCCATATTGACTTTCGAAGTAATGGTTAATTGTTTGTGCTATAAACCATTTTGGTAAATTCGAAAATTTTATACTACACACACACACACACACACATATATATATATATATAATATATATAAGGTGAGCTGAGGGAAATAATTCCAGTAGGCCAACGACATGAGTTCGTGTATTCACTTAAATTGCGAAGAAGGAATGATTTACGCATTTCAGTTCATTAAGAATGTTTTGCCAACGTCATTCTGTACAATACCTCCTACCTGAATTATATAAATATATATGATTTACACAGATATACTCAAGTACACACACACACACAATATATATAGACATGTAAATACACACACATATAAAGATAAATATATGTATACACACACATATATATACACATATGTATATACTTAAATACAACTATATGTATGTGGGTAGATACCTACACACACAAGATTGTATATATATAATGCACACACAAATACAGAGAGATACATACATACATACATACATTGCCATAATCAAAGAACGTGAATATTCTCGTTGGGAAGAATAGCAACTATTTTGGCAAAGTTTCATCTACCTGTGATATAGCGAAGATATAGTGGTGGGGAGAGGGTAATATATTTCATTCTGTAAAGATCATATTGCTATTAATAACCGTAGTGACCTCGTAGGTTTCGTTCGAAGATTACTTCTTCAATGACTGTTTCTCACTACGCACACATATACACACGCACTCATATACACACGCACTCATATACACACGCACTCATATACACACGCACTCATATACAAACACAGAAAATGGAACAATACTCATATTTCGTTTGTTAAATTTTGTCCGAGAATGTATGAAAATCAGTTTATAACACTGAATGTTTGTGTACTTTAGTTCTTTCGATGCAAACGATTGTTGCTAAACGAATATCACAACATGGTTTTATAGTTATGATATTTGTTTAGCTACCCTGAGATCATGAATTCGATGGTACCTGTGGCACGTGTCTTCTACTCAGTGGAGCTGCTAGTATAGAAGACATGTGTGCCGCTGCTCGCGGTAGCCCTTGAGTTTGCTGCTACCACCTACGGATCTTTTTTAAAACGGGGGCCACATTTTTCATTAACGAAACACTTTGAAACTTGGAACACTGGTAGAATGTGTCATATAAAACATCTTTTTCTCTTAGTCTTCTTTAAAATAAAAGAAATCCATAAGTTATTCCATGTTAAAGTTGTCGTATTTCCGTAATTTCAACCAATCACTGACGTCCATTCAGCCGATATACACTAAGTGCCGACTACATAAACAAACGATTCTGAAACAATTAACCCTAACCCTAATCCTAACCCTAACC
>NC_068986.1:663041-663801 GCF_001194135.2 Octopus bimaculoides
TATATATATATATATATATATTTCCAAGCCTTTAAGTTTTTCTTTCAATTCACATATCGCTCTATATTTCTCCTTCATTAGTTTTCTGCTTATTTCTTTCCTTTACCCCTTCTCTTTCGACAGGCTACCTTTGGCGTTATATGTTCTAACGGTTTTAAAAAAAACAACTTAATAGCGTTCCGTTCATCATTATGCACATCGATCACATTCTATTAAAATGTCTTATTGATGAATTTGGTTTCTTTCTTTCTTTCCCTGATGTGAAGATTACATTGTTTTACACCATTTTATTCCTTTTGGAATAATGCCAATGTTGTCTTCGAAACATATGTCGGAAGTGAAAGAATTTGAATAACACCTGCGTTTAACTCCATTTATTTATTTATTCATTTATTTATATGTATGTATGTATCGTTGCTATTATGTTAAACTTCCCTATGTCCAAATTTGGCGGGGTTTTTTTTCAATATTTATATTTGCTTGCAATAGCCGGTTCTTTTGGTCAGACTATCGTATCTCCAGCTGTTCCAGATGCCAAAATATCAAAAATTGTCAAAGTGTAGTACAACGGTTTTGGTATGGAATGTCTTAGCTTTGCTGTCTTATTTTTTTTTTAACATATCCATGCTCATACAAGACCTGCATTAGACTCCTCACTCGTATCATTATCGAATCCTTCCATAGCATTTACATGGCGTTACCTGCCACCTTGGGTCTTCTGGATACCAATACCTTTCATATATATATATATATATATATA